>NW_028249282.1:0-85126 GCF_964263255.1 Lissotriton vulgaris
AAGAAGCTCATCAGAGACCTTGATCCCCTGATGCAGCACCCAACACGGAGGACCAATGCCGTGCCTACCCATGTCCAGGTCCTGTGCTGCCTGCACCTCCTGGCCTACGGCAGCTTCCATGGGGATAGTCGCATATGCAGGGGGTATATCCCAGAGTACACTGTCACGCTGCCTACAGAGTTTCCTGGACGCCATGCTGAGCCGGATACATCACTACATCACCTTCCCAACAACCCAACAGGACTTAATGCAAACTAAACTGGACTTCTATCACACCGCCCATTTCCCCCATGTAATTGGCTGCATCGACTGCACCCACATTCAAATCTGTCCACCAGCAGAGACCGAATACATGTAGCGGAACCGCAAGTCATACCACTCCCTCAACATTCAGATGGTCTGCAATGCGAAGACCATCATTACAAACATTGTGGCACAATACCCAGGGAGCACGCATGATTCGTTTATCTTCTGGCACAGCGGCATACACACCCGCTTGGTCAGGGGTGAATTTGGCGAGGGACATCTCCTAGGTAAGTACACATTCCCACATACAGTATGTCAAGACCAATTTGCCGTGCATAACAGGCACTGACCCTCTGCTCCTCCCTTCAGGTGACAGTGCCTACGCCCTCCATGAATACCTCCTCACCCCATACCTCAACCCAGCAACACCACAGGAACAGAGGTACAATGCTGCGCACATACACACCAGAAATGTGTGTATATGCACAGCGAACATTTGGCATGTCAAAGAGTCGATTCCGCATCCTCCACAATACTGGCGGGCCCTCAAATACCGGCCCGAGATCTGCTGCTGCATCATTTCCGTGTGCGCCATGCTGCACAATATTGCCACCAAGCGGAGGATACCTGTTGAGGTGTCTGGTAGTGAGTCGGAGAGGGACGACATGCCACCTTTATTATTATTATTATTATTATTATTATTATTATGTTTCTTATATAGCGCCTGAATCGACATGTGCATCATGCACACAACACTGCCCTTCAAGCCACATCAATGATTGACATGAGGAAGAATTGTTTTCAAAAATAAAGCCTTTGCTTAATTCACATGCTCTCGATGTGCTTTCATCAGCAAAAAATATGGGTACTGTATTCAGACATTCAAGCTCATGTAATCTGAGCTGGCGTGCATGGTTACCTCACGACGGCACTGCCGGAAATTTCAAGTAACTAGCGCCTCCTGCCGGCCGCACCCTGTCGCCTCTCACCCTCCACATTAGACCGGTTTTGTCGGGATGCAATGGTGGCCCGAGAACTGCGCTGCCTTTCTGTTTGCACCGGCACAGACAGGCTGCTGAGCTAGATATCCCTTCCCTGGCATCACCCCCCCCTTGCATTGCCATGGTCTGCTGCCTGTTGGTGCTACACAGCGTTCGTGACCTACTCCAGGGCCCTTGCAACGTCAGCACAGTATTAGGCCATCTGGATTTGCATGGCCAATGATCTGCGCGAGAGCTGGGAAGTGGCGTTCCCAATCAGGTGATTGGAACGTGTGTAGGCTGATAGCCGTGTGAACAGCTGCCTGTGGCATCTGCAGGTGATGTCCAGCTGTGCTAGCATCAGCTGGTTGCTCTCCTTCACTGCTGTGGTCAGTTCCTGCACACTCTCAGTGAGGAGACTAATGTTGCGTGCAGTTTTATATAGGTGCAGCTGCATTGCTGCCATGTGCTGTGCCTGTTTACGGTGCACAGCAAGCATCTGAGCCTCAATGCCCAGGCCCAAGTTGTGTGCGTGTTGCATGCCTGCAGTGGTGAGCACGGAGCGCTGCTGCCTTAACCTGCTGCTGGCGTGGGCCCGCACACTTGCTGGGCGTCGTGTCTGCCTCCTGGGTGGGGGTGGGATCTGCTCCACTGCCATGCGTGCCGAGTGGTGAGGTTGTGCTCCACCTGTAGCTTCCGGGGTGGCCCTGGGTCTCGGTGCAGGTGCTGGTGCAGGTGTAGGTGCAGTTGCAGGTGCAGGTGCTGGCTGGCTCTCCCCCTCTGTCTCTTCAGGTGTCTCGGCAATGTGGAGAATCTCACTGTCAGCCGTGTCAGCATCCGAAACACCTGTGATGTGGATGAGTGCATGATTAATGATATGATTCAGGCACCTGGGATGTAGCAACATGCATGCAGGCTCGCTATTGCTTGATGTCTGCATTCCCTGATTGGCTTTAGGGGTCTGTGTTACTTGACTATTCTGACTGTGTGTGGCTATCAGGGCACATTGACACACTACAGGTTCCACAATGCATTTGGGCATTTGGGAGGAACAGGGACTGGATTACTGGGGTTACAAATATGGATTGCACTGGGGGCATGAGCATTGTTAGGGTACGGGGTCGCAGTAGCATGGCTCTTACCTTGAGATTGGTGTGTGGCGTGGGAGGTGTCCAGTTGAGTAACGCCCACGCAGGCTGCAGGGTGGATGGTGTCCTCCACTAGGTCCTCCATGGGTGTGTTTTCAGGGACTGTGGAGTGTCCTCCTCCCGTAGCCAGTCTCCCCCCAGTCTCTCAGCAATGCGCTCCTTAGCACGGCCTCTGAGGTCGTACCACCTCTTTTTTAAGTCATCAATGGACCGGTGCATGACTCCCATCGCGTTCACCTTAGCCTTGATGCGCACTCAGATGCGCCTCTTGGTAGCCTCGGGCACCTTCTGGGACAGCTTCCCAAACAGTTGGTCGTGGTCCCTGCTACTCCTTCTATCAGGTACTCCAGTTCTTTTTTGCTAAATTCTATTTTGCGCTGCCTGGGTTTTTCACTTTGTCCTGCAGCTTCCTGGGACATTGTGGTATTTTGTTCAATCCTGTATTGGCACTGCAGGGCATGTCTCTTGGAGCTCAGTGCTCTGCCTCCTCCTGTATCCAGCTCTGTGATCCAAATGATGCATGGATCAGGCTACTTCCTGGTAGTGATGTCATCATTGTGCTCAAGATACGACCTCACGTTTTTGCGATCTCACAATCTGTGAGATCGCAATTGCGATTTCGGTAATTGCGAAATCGCAATTTGGGGGTTGGAAACAGCCGACTGCGATTTTGTTGGGATTTTTGCGGATTCGCATTTGTCGATTGCGGGCGGTTGCGAATCGCAGATATTTAGCGATTTTGATGATGCATCCCATTCTCAAGGCGCTGGGGAGGGGGATCAGCAGTTCATTTAGTCGAAAAGCCAGGTCTTCAGAGCCTTCCTGAAGGAGCTCAGGAAAAGGGTGCATATGATGTCCCTCGTTGCTCCAACTTATGACTCCCTGTGGCTCTCGTGCTTGTTCCCCAAATTCTGACCAAAGTCTTCCTAGCTTGCTCTGCAGAAAGCTGGAACCACACATATGCACACATCTGTTACAGACTACAGAGGCCGATAACAGCAAGTACACACATTAAAGATGGACGGATATAAAAACATTTTACTGTACTAATCTCAATAAAGGACCCAAAATGGGACATCATATAGGTCCTGATTGTGTTTTAGGAAGACCAATTGCTCCTTTACCAAAACCATATTATTATTGCATGTGCATTATATTATTTAACACTTATAATAAGGGGGACGGCATATCTGTCATATCATGTTTGTGACTGAATATTTTGTCTGTCAAAACGTAAAACAGTGCCTAACTCAGAAATCACTCTGTTCTGCCCATTTTTTAAAAAATATTACCATATGTGGCAAAATTGAATACTGGCACATATTGGTATCTCTGTCTTTGAAATAGTGTTGACACCACTGTTATGCACAAGGTGTATACCTGAAGTCCATGACCAGCATTCACATTTCTCTACATACATGATCTCACATTGCAGGACTATATGGGCCAAAGTAAAAAACTACTTGGGATATGTCAATGTCTAGCCCACCTAACTATAGAGTGTTTTAATAATACTTGCCCATTACCTGAATGCCTTGTACAAAATACAGCATGAAAGACTTTCCAAGGTATAAAATCCATCCCAAATATTCTGCATTAAAACACAGTTATAGCAAGACATTATGTTTAATATATATATATGAGCACGTCCAAAAATGTTTACATGCATCACAGAAGTGGCAGTCTTATGCACGAAGCACCTCAATGACAAGGCAGGTTTGAAATGCTTTTGGCATAATTCATAATTCATTTGTAACAGGTGTGACATCCATCAAGATACAATTGCATATTGCCACTATGCCTCATTATATTTTGTTATGTTAATACCGCAGAAATGGTACAGTAATCATGTCGACCTTACTACAAGTATAATTGCTTCATATATAATTTAATTTGAAATAAGTTGGACAAGATATCTGACAAATATGTGATGGAATAGCTGTCTAGCAAAATCAAAGTCTAATGGTTCACTGACAATATTATAGACAAAATTAATATTGGAAATTAAATATCAACTTCCTATACTTAACTAGTAAAAGCACTAATTACGAGAACACAAATACCATTGTTAACAATATCTATTTTTACCTATATCAAAAACAAAAATATGAGAAACAAAAATATGTTTTCCTTTAAAAAAACATCTATGTCAAAAATATCATTTCACACAAAACTAACTACAATATTATCAACATTTTTTAAAATGATCATTAATAAACATAAAGAGCACACTTTTTCATAATGTTATTAAAAATAAATTGAAAAAATGTTATACACATATTTAAAATAAATATAAATACATTACATCAACAAAATCTTTACCATTCATCCCAATAAGTTATATAATTAAAATAATAACAGTACAACCCAAAACTATATTAGCATTATCTTCAAACATTTAAACAGTAACCTAAATATGAATAAATATATATATATATATATATACATATATATTAAAAACAATCAAACTATATGTCATACGTAAAAAATAAAGCCACCCTCAACCTCTACAAACTGCCAACAAGTTCACATTTAAAATTAAACTTACATTTTATTTTTTCCACCAACGGAAACACCTATTCCACAATAGAAAAACCCCAACAGAAAAGCTGCAAAACTGTGTGAAACATCTAAACAGAACATACATGTAATTATACAAAATAGAAGTAGTTTTTACATGCAAATACTTAAATTACAAACTTTAAAATATTATATATATATTTATACTATTACACTTCTTTCAGATACAATGACATATGCTGCAAAGTACATTACTTCACAGAAAGGAAAGCAGTTACTAAATGACATGGCTACACCTACAACCAAGAAAGTGCATCAACAGAAAATATAAACTAGAAATGTACTGAATAGTATTCTGATGCATGTTATGAATGGGCAACTACAAAAGATGATGTTGTAATTCATGAACGAAAGCACAACCACTGCTCAAATGTAACAGAAATAGAAGTAAGGGAGATATTGCAGGATAAGAAAGAAGCAAGAGCTAGCCCACACCCAAAGTCCTTAAAGATATACCACCTAAAGTCCCTGAGCCCATAACAGGCCAAATACCACCTATACTCACTTTAAAATGTTTAATTGCATGAAATAAAAAAGCCACCAGCAATACCCCACCTGCCCCTAGAAGATCCCAAGTCATTCAAATACCTGAACATTTCAATTATACATAATGAGGAACCTTTTCATTTACATGGCAACCTAAATAACAAGTAACACATCCTAATATTCTCTACAGCAGATCACTTACTACAATTTAGCAATTGGAAAATGTGAATGATGGATGATACCTTCAAAATGTATCTCAAGCCATTCACTCAGATGCACACCATACATAATGAATATCAAAATACCAATATCCATTTTATATATTCCTTACTACCAAATAAACAAAGCAGCACTTACCACAACCTCTTAACCCCTTGGCTGCGGCAGTAATTCTGCTGCGGCGATGGGGGGTCATGCGGCGCCGCCATGCTTGTAACAGAACCATGGCAACATGAGCCACGGGCGGGCTGTGCTTATGATGGCGTGGTTACGTCACAACTCCGTCCACTCACTAATTTGCCCGCACAGGCAGGGAATCAGTGCTGTGTGGGCGGAGCAGCCGCGGCATGATGGAACCACGCCGTCATGAGCACACGCCACCTGTGGCTCATGATGGCGTGGTTCCATCACAAGCATGGAAGGGGTTAAACTATAATTACCATAAAACAAATATAGTGTAGGGATAATTGGTGTGCCTTAAGTATTGTAACTCATCCCAGCTTAGGAGGGACTGGACAAAAGCACATTTTTTTGGCATTGACTCTGTACCTAAACATCCCAGAGGGGGTAATAGGATCACTGTGTTACGCAGATTAGAATCTAGATTTATTATGCAAACCAGTCGTCTTATTCCCCACGAATGAGCAATGGCGAACTATACACACATTTGTAGATAAGAGGTAGTAATTCCCATAACTTACACAGTTTACTGTGACCTTTTTTGAACTACCACTATGTCACCCGTTGAAATGGTGAGTCATCCAAGAAAAGCACCCAAAGGCCTAATTTATTCCTTCTTCTCCCTAGTTTATTACACACAATAAAATAATGATAATACGGTGTTGTAAACATAAGGGAATCCCTAAGCAGGAGATTTAGGTTTCTCTTTCTTTACAGGGCCTCTGGAGTTCATGTCCGCCAATACCCTTGACAGAAACAGAAATGCAGGTAAGAACTTATCCTTTTGGGAATTTTATTTCTCCTTGTGGGGTTAGCAAAGGGGGTTGCTTTCCTTTTTTTTTAGGAAATGCAGTTAGTGGCAGGAAGTAAGGGGGGTTTTAGGGGGACGAGGGTTAAGGTATAGGGGAATTTGCCTTCTCTTATACTCCTTAATTTGTTAAGGAAAAGCGAGGATTTCCCCCCAAAAAGGACACATAAAACATATACAGTCTTCTTAGACTAATATTGAAAGCCTTCAGTAGGTCTACTTAATTAGGGAATGTGGCATGTCTTGTTCATTCCCAGCCCCCCCTTCTATCCCTCTCCCAGATACTGATCTCCGAACCTTAATAAAGAGCCTGGCACATACCTGGTGAGGCCACGTCTCTCCAGGGGTGTGGCGTGGTTGGTGTAGTTCTGGGAAGACAGGTGACTCCTGTCCTATTCCAGGCTCTTCGACCCCTACCTCAGGAGTCGCCGCTGTGTCGGTCACTCTTCGGGGTAGCTCCAGTTACTCTGGGGTTAACCAGTCTGGGACTTTGTTCTTCCTCGCCTCTCTCACTGCTGTTTATCTGTCTTCCTTCGCTTCTTTCTCTTGTGCTTCACTCTTCGTACTCCACTCTTCCTCTTATGGCTTTACAGCGTTGTGCAGGGATCCTTGGCTCCTTCCTTCTGCATGACTTCCAGGGTGGATGAGGAGAATTTAGTCGGCATCCATCTCCAGACTGCTGGGATTAGCAGGTAGGTGACACACTAGCAGCGCAATTTTTTATGGTTGTTCTTTTTTTTCCTTCCTCGGTATGTGTGTGATTTCATAAGATATACCATGTGTGCTACCTGGTCCTGAATGAATTGTATTATTTTATTTTACAGAATGAGGGAGGCTCGCCTTACTGTATCATGGGAGGATGCTACCTAGGGAGTTAATATGCATGAAGAAGGCTCTCCGCAAATGGAATCCTTTACTTCCCATTGCTATTGGTGGGCTCAGTTGAGGACTACCTGGTAATCATTTGGACATTACTGAAGCAACTTTAGCTCATATGTCAAAAAACCATGTGTATAGAATATGACCCAAACACCACATACTCCGACTTTCATTTCACCGTATCCCTGTTTGAAATGACATACATTGGGTACTATACCAGTATTTTGTTTTGATCCTGTGAATGAATCGTTATCAAAATGAATGGCTTCTGAAATATCATATGATGTATTCATTTTATGTCTATAATGATGGCACACAGTGTTTTTGTAAAACGAACAAAAGAGGAATAAGGGATTTCTAAAATGAATGAAAAATGTTGTTTTTAATATATAATTCATAGTGGATAAAATGCGAACAATTTACAGAATGTGGAAAAAAGACATTGTTGGTAGAAGTATTTTGTTTATTTCAAATCCAGTGCATCCTGTGTGACGTGGTATTTATTTTGTTGCCGGGATACTGTGGTCCTGTGACCAAGACCGATGTAGGTTGAAACGCATCTTTTAGTTTGTGCCAAGGAAAATAAAAAAGTTGAAACTAAGCTCCTTTAGTGTGGTTGGCTATCTGTCTCTGTGCCGGGAAGCATTTAAGTATTTATTTACAAGGCAATGGCGACCACCGAACAAGCCCATATCCGTCTGGTGAGACTCTTCCATTACGCAACAAAGTTTGGGATATTGGGAATAACTTAGGCGCCGGTTGAGGAATTTGCGTGTAATTTTCTAAAATTTAGGCCAGCTCTGCTCCACTTCTTCCCTGGAAGTTTCGGGGGGATTCGTCCTGCGGGGGCCGAGAAAAAAGGGGGGTCCCAAAACGTGTTTTCCCCATGTTAATTTCCATAGGACGAATAGACAAGGCTACAGCCAGAACCGCTGAATGGAATTACACCAAACTTTGCAAAATTGTAGGGACTGGTACCCAGAAGTGCCTTTACTATATTTGGTGAACATTGCTCCAGTGGTTTTAATGAAAATTAACTTCAAAAACACATATATATCTGGGCGGAGCTTAACCACACATCTCATCGTGAGATCTGATTGGCTGTCAGCACTTCATCCAAGAAGTGTTGGCAGCCATCTTGGGACCAATATACATCATATCACCTGATTAAAAAGCATTGTAGTTAATAGTTACATTATAAATCATTTGTTGATGGTACCATACTCATTTTAGGAATTGTGGTGTGTTCTAAGGTGATTTTACCATGTGAAAAAGCCTTCTGCTGTGATGTCATGAATCATGTTTGAAAGAAAACTATTATCTCATGCTTTTCCCACAGTGGTTTAGAAGGGGATCTATAAGCTAAACTGAAAGCATATTTTCTGTAAATTCACATTATCTTTCTCAGTCATGTGAGAATGAAGTCTGACAATCTCAGTAAAACATGTACATACAACAGGTACAGAGACTGTCAGTTGATTCCTTTGTGTTCTACTCCAGCCTCCTAGAGTGTTCTAAAGAACAACTAGAGCACTAACAGTCCTACTTATTACAAAGGTATGGCACACCTGAAGCCATCTTGATTGGAATAAAGTGGTAACTCTTAAAACATTTAATTTAAAAAGGAACAAAATGAGGGGGTATATTTTGCCATAGAAAATATGATTAGTGCTGCAGAAAAAAAATGTGGACACATTTTGAGTAACTTCTCAAATCCTCTTCTATTTCATTAAAAAATTCTGACATGCAGTCTCCCAAGATGGCCACCAGAGACAAAAGAGCCCAAATGTAGCCCAAATATCACCCAGATGTAGCCCAAGTATAGCCCAATGACAGAATGTCCCAGAGTGTTCTAAAGAACAACTAGAGCGCTAACAGTCTTACTTATGACAAAAGTATGGCACACCAGAAGCCATCTTGATTGGAATGAAGGGTAAGTCTGAAAACATTTAATTTAAAAAGGAACAAAATGAGGGGGTTCATTTTGCCATAGAAAGTATGATTAGTGCTTCAGAAACAAAAATTAGGGCACATTTTGAGTAACTTCTGAAATCCTCTTCTATTTCATTAAAAAAATTCTGACATGCAGTCTCCCAAGATGGCCACCAGAGACAAAAGAGCCCAAATGTAGCCCATATATCACCCAGATGTCGCCCAAGTATAGCCCAATGACAGAATGTCCCAGAGTGTTCTAAAGAACAACTAGAGCGCTAGCAGTCTTACTTATGACAAAATTACGGCACACCAGAAGCCATCTTGATTGGAATGAAGTGGTAAGTCTGAAAGCATTTAATTTAAAAAGGAACAAAATGAGGGGGTTCATGTTGCCATAGAAAGTATGATTAGTGCTGCAGAAAGAAAAATTAGGGCACATTTTGAGTGACTTCTCAAATCCTCTTCTATTTCATTAAGTGGAGTGGTGTGGCTCACTGGTTAGAGGCGGCAGACTCGGAAGCAGAGGTCGGCCCGGGACCAGGGTTCGATTCCCGACGCGGCAGGGTCTTGTGCCACGGTCAGCGGACTCGATAATTCTCGCCCCGGTGCCTACTCCAACCATGGGTTCCACTCAGCAACTCTGGGCAATAGCTTGCTTAATCTCTACTAACGGCCCCATCAGCGCTGGGGATGCTTGTCTTCACCTTGGAGATGCCCAGGAGGGACCATCTCACAGGGAAAGCCAGGATGGGTTCCCCAGCGGTATACAGCGCCGGGACGCCCCTTTGCTGGGGCAGCTGTGCGCTTTACAAGTATACAACATTTAACATTTAACATTTTTTAAAAATTCTGACATGCAGTCTCCCAAGATGGCCACCAGAGACAAAAGAGCCCAAATGTAGCCCAAATATCAGCCAGATGTAGCCCAAGTATAGCCCAATGACAAAATGTCGCAGAGTGTTCTAAAGAACAACTACAGCGCTAACAGTCCTACTTATTACAAATGTATGACACACCTGAAGCCATCTTGATTGGAATAAAGTGGTAACTCTTAAAACATTTAATTTAAAAAGGAACAAAATGAAGGGGTATATTTTGCCATAGAAAGTATGATTAGTGCTGCAGAAAGAAAAATGAGGGCACATTTTGAGTGACTTCTCAAATCCTCTTCTATTTCATTAAATAAATTCTGACATGCAGACTGAAACATGCACTTTGAACACCAGCAGCAGACTTCCCTGGTGAGCAGTAGCTTTACTACAGTGATCTAATGAGCAATTAGAGTGCTACCATTCAGAATTTATGGCAAATGTGTGACACATCTGAATGCCTTCTTGATGGAACCAAAGTAAACAAGCATTGAAAATGCAATAGATACACATACGTATAGGTAAATGCATATGCATATATATGCATATATATGTGTATATGTGTGCGTGTAGAGAGAGGTAGAGAGGTAGAGGTGTAGAGGTAGAGAGGTAGATGTAGAGAGGTAGAGGTAGAGAGGTAGAGACTAGTAGAGAGAGGTAGAGAGGTAGAGAGTGAGTAATAGACAGTAGAGAGTGAGTAGTAGAGAGTAGTAGAGAGCAGTAGAGAGAGTAGCAAAGAGTGAGTAGTAGAGAGTAGTAGAGTGAATAGTAGAGTGATTAGTAGAGAGTGAGTAGTAGAGAGTGAGTATTAGAGAGTATTAGAGAGTAAGAATTAGAGTAGTAGAGAGCAGTAGAGAGTGAGTAGTAGAGAGTAGTAAAGAGTGAGTAGTAGAGAGTGAGTAGTAGAGAATGAGTAGTAGAGATTAGTAGAGAGTGAGTAGCAGAGAGAGAGAATAGTAGAGAGTAGTAGAGAGTGAGTAGTAGAGTGAGTAGTAGAGCATACTAGCCATTAAAGGCGATGGTCTGGATGTGGCTCAACGCTTTCAAGAAGGAATGTTGGCCATAGAAGATTGGATGGCGATAAACTGCCTAAAACTCAACTCTGAAAAAACCGAGGTGGTCATTTTTGGACCACTTGAACCACCTTGGTCCTCAGCCTGGTGGCCATCTACTCTCGGAGCTCTCCCAACTCCAGTGGCTAAGGTCAGAAATTTAGGAGTCACCTTCGACGATGCTCTCATTTTCATAGACCATGCGAATAAAGTAGCATCAACGGCACACTATAAGCTACGCATGATCAAGAAAATAAGTCCGTTTTTACCAGCAGCTGCCATTAAAACTCTGGTTAGCTCCCTGGTTCTATCGGCCCTTGACTACTGCAATGGTTTATTTTTAAACACCCAGGCCAGGGTCCTTAAAAAGTTGCAGTCAATACAAAATGCTGCTGCCCGTCTACTCTCCGGACTTCCAAAATTTGCGGCAATATCAGGAACAATAAAAGATTTACATTGGTTGACCATTCACAATAGGATTAAATTTAAATCCTTATGTTTAGTCTACAAGTCCTTAAACAACAGAGGTCCCCAATTTTTAAAGGACCAGCTGGTTCAATACCTGCCCCCTAGACAGCTCCGGTCCTCCAATCTCAATCAACTCATGGTCCCTCGGTCCAAAACAGTCTCATGGGGTGATCGTCGTTTCTTCACAGCGGCACCTAAACTATGGAACACCTTGCCCCAAGATATTAGATCAAGCCCATCACTCCTGCAGTTTCGCAAGAAACTCAAGACATGGTTGTTTAATCAATAATGGTTATCTCTGAATCAATTTGGACACTACAGGCCGCACTGATCAATAATTCTGCAAATCTCAGCGCCAAGACGCCCTCGGGTATAAGCCGCGCTTTATAAATGATAAACATAAACATAAACATAGTAGAGAGAGAGTAGTAGAGAGTGAGTAGTAGAGAGTGAGTAGTAGAGTGAGTAGTAGAGACTGAGTAGTAGAGAGTAGTAGAGAGAGAGTAGTAGAGAGTGAGTAGTAGAAAGTAGTAGAGAGTGAGAAGTAGAGAGTGAGAAGTAGAGAGTAGTAGAGAGTGAGTAGTAAAGAGTGAGTAATAGAGAGAGAGTAGTAGAGAGTGAGTAGTAGACAGTAGAGAGTAGTAGAGAGTGAGTAGTAGAGAGTAGTAGATAGTGAGTAGTAGGGAGTGAGTAGTAGAGAGAGAGTAGTAGAGAATAGTAGAGTAGTAGAGAATGAGTAGTAGAGAGTGAGTATTAGAGAGTAGTGGAGTAGTAGAGAGTAAGTAGTAGAGAGTAGTGGAGAATATTCCAAAGTTTGGCACAGCACCACTTGCACAATAAGTCCAATCACTTAGAGTCCTTATTGAAGCACTGAATCTTGGTGTAAATCAAATGCTTTTATTTTCCTTAAGTTTATGTACCACAGCCAGCCGACGCGTTTCGTTCTGTACAACAGAACTTCTTCAGGGCTCTCTTATTTCCTTCAAGTAATGTCGGTATCCTGTTGTCATATAACTAGATATTTCTTCCAAATGTTAGACGAGACATAAGTACATTCTTATTCAAAGTGACTAGGTATCAATTTTACCCACACAATTCGGGCAGACTTGAGTAATTTATAGCATCCTCAAAGTCAGTCTTTCAAAAATTCCAAAGTATAGGACATGATAATCCAAATCCAAATGTTTCTCAAGAAAAGTCATTTTCAATCATTCGGAATATCGGCGTTTGGGCAGATATGACCCAGGGATCCCAAGTAAGCAAGGGGAATTAGTCCCCCCTCTGCAAACACGCCAGTGGCCTGCATTGCAGAGAGGTGTAAAAATGGGCATAGCCTCATTAAACCTCTGTGCAATGCAGCCCCCTGGCGCATACTGGAGGTTCCAGGTGGGCTAGTTGGTTCCCAGGGACCCCCAGTATGCAAGGGGAATTAGTTCCCCCTCTTCAAACATGCACGGGGGCTGCGTTGCAGAGAGGTGTAAAAAAGGGTGTGACCTCATTACACCTCTCTTCAATGCAGCCCCCTGGTGCATACTGGAGGCTCCTGGTGGGCTAGTTGGCCCCCAGGGACCCCCAGTATGCAAGGGGAATTAGTTCCCCCCCTGCAAACGGGCCAGGGGGCTGCGTTGCAGAGAGGTGTAACAAGGGGAAGAGCCTCATTACACCTCTGCAATGCAGCCCCTTGGTGCATACTGGAGGTTCCAGGTGGGCTAGATGGCCCCCAGGGGCCCCCAGTATGCAAGGGGAATTAGTTCCCCCTCTTCAAACATGCACGGGGGCTGCGTTGCAGAGAGGTGTAAAAAGGGGCGTGGCTTCATTACATCTGCAATGCAGTCCCCTGGCGCATACTGGAGATTCCTGGTGGGCTTTCAGGTCTTATATAGTTAGGAATTAGCATTAAAAAAACCTTTGAAATTAACTGAAAAAAACATAGGTCTCAGGCCTTATATAGTTAGGAATTAGCATTTAAAAACCTTGCAAATTCACTGAAAAAACCATAGGTTTCAGGCCTTATATAGTTAGGAATTAGCATTTAAAAAACCTTTGAAATTCACTGAAAAAACCATAGGTTTCAGGCCCTATATAGTTAGGAATTAGCATTTAAAAAAACTTTAAAATTCACTCAAAAACTATAAGTTTTAGGGGTGTTATAGTTAGCTGGACATTTTACTCATACAAAACCATTGAAATTGCTCCTCTATAGTTAGTTGTACTAACTATATTTCGCGCACCCGCAATCCACTGCTGATGATGTCACATATTACATCATCCATGACATGATCAGTGACATCACTGATGACATCTCAAATGACATCACTAATGACATCACTGATGACATCATCCACGTGACAATCACATACACCTTTTCATACACTAGTAAAATCTTTCATCACTCTTTGTAAAATACAGAGTATCATATTTGAATCCATTGTTACAGCAATACAAGTATCTAAAAACCCACTCAGTGATTCATAGATGTATACACACATCTAATCACTTACCTGTAGATTCACTCATACATGCTGTCAATGAACAATAGAACACTATCAAAAATACTTATACACCAAAACGACATTACACACCAGCACACATCCTATTCACATATGAAGTCATCCTACTCACTTATGCAAACAATGGATCATACTTACATATTTCAATTCAATTAAAAAATCTTTATTTCGATCATAAAAGATCATAAAAGATATACAGTTTAATTAATCACTTTGAGCAGTTTAAAAGCATTATACAAATGTACTGTCCTTTTTAAAATACAGTTTCCAAAGGAATCAGACCATTTATACGAGAGAATAAAAAAGGGTTTTCACACAGTTATAGTGTCCTTGATTATTCTTTCACGCACTCGCCACATTGCAGTCAGGAATTTTGCCATAGCAAACACTGTTGGGGCAGATAAATCTGTCTTTAAAACTCTGTAGGCCGGAGCGTATGTTCTGAAGCCCAGGTTTTTTAAATGAGGAACCAACCAGTAACTCCTAATTCTACTATAGGCTCTACAGAACAAGGCCACGTGCAGATCGCTTTCCAGTTTGTATGCACAGGCCGGACAGACCCCTGACTCCAAACAGCCAACCCAAGATTTTGTGAAGGACCTTAGAGGGAGAGATCCATACCTCCATTGCATGTAGATCTTCCGTGCGAACACTGGTGTCATGCCATCTAATACGTATTCGTGGCAGTATGAGTCTTTTGTTTTGATGAAGGTGTCGGTTAAGGACCCTCCCCGGGTGGAGTTCAATGTTTTTTGGAGCATGAAGCTATAGAATAGATTTGAGAGTGCTTTTCTAGAAATCCTTGCGGACGCAGTTTCCGGCTCTGTCCATAGCTCTGTCACTCCGAGAGTCTTGCACATATCCCTGATGTACTTTAGCCAGGGAATTTTGGTGGCATTAGTTAACCTAAGAAATTCCTGCAACTCATTTCTATAATTTACAAGGTCCTGACTACTCCACAAGCGACGCCAGTAGGTCAGCGGTTTAAGGCCCAATTCCTCAGTGATTGGTCCCTTTCTCACTGCTCCATCAGGATTCAAGCAAGCCAGGCCGAAGACGGCTGAAATGCCAGAAACCGGTCCCCGGTAGCTTGTCTCCTTTCTGGTGAAGAATTGGCTTGGTAGTTTAGTCTGCCCTGTTCCCATGATGCACTGGGCCAGGGACAGACTGATTTGCATATAGCCAGGTTCTGAGCTGGGATGGGGCAGTGAGATAAATAACGGTGATGGATCAAGCCCTGATCTTTGGACTGGGTAAGAGTGGTCTGCTTAATTCAGACACTCTGTTCATCACCACCCCCTTTTCTGAATCGTTTTTGGCCACTATAGGTGTGGCAGGGTATACTCAGACTTGAGTCCCTTTCTCACTGCTCCATCAGGATTCAAGCAAGACGGGCCGAAGACGGCTGAAATGCCAGAAACCGGTCCCCGGTAGCTTGTCTCCTTTCTGGTGAAGAATTGGCTTGGTAGTTTAGTCTGCCCTGTTCCCATGATGCACTGGGCCAGGGACAGACTGATTTGCATATAGCCAGGTTCTGAGCTGGGATGGGGCAGTGAGATAAATAACGGTGATGGATCAAGCCCTGATCTTTGGACTGGGTAAGAGTGGTCTGCTTAATTCAGACACTCTGTTCATCACCACCCCCTTTTCTGAATCGTTTTTGGCCACTATAGGTGTGGCAGGGTATACTCAGACATGAGTCCCTTTCTCACTGCTCCATCAGGATTCAAGCAAGCCGGGCCGAAGACGGCTGAAATGCCAGAAACCGGTCCCCGGTAGCTTGTCTCCTTTCTGGTGAAGAATTGGCTTGGTAGTTTAGTCTGCCCTGTTCCCATGATGCACTGGGCCAGGGACAGACTGATTTGCATATAGCCAGGTTCTGAGCTGGGATGGGGCAGTGAGATAAATAACGGTGATGGATCAAGCCCTGATCTTTGGACTGGGTAAGAGTGGTCCGCTTAATTCAGACACTCTGTTCATCACCACCCCCTTTTCTGAATCGTTTTTGGCCACTATAGGTGTGGCAGGGTATACTCAGACTTGAGTCCCTTTCTCACTGCTCCATCAGGATTCAAGCAAGCCGGGCCGAAGACGGCTGAAATGCCAGAAACCGGTCCCCGGTAGCTTGTCTCCTTTCTGGTGAAGAATTGGCTTGGTAGTTTAGTCTGCCCTGTTCCCATGATGCACTGGGCCAGGGACAGACTGATTTGCATATAGCCAGGTTCTGAGCTGGGATGGGGCAGTGAGATAAATAACGGTGATGGATCAAGCCCTGATCTTTGGACTGGGTAAGAGTGGTCTGCTTAATTCAGACACTCTGTTCATCACCACCCCCTTTTCTGAATCGTTTTTGGCCACTATAGGTGTGGCAGGGTATACTCAGACATGAGTCCCTTTCTCACTGCTCCATCAGGATTCAAGCAAGCCGGGCCGAAGACGGCTGAAATGCCAGAAACCGGTCCCCGGTAGCTTGTCTCCTTTCTGGTGAAGAATTGGCTTGGTAGTTTAGTCTGCCCTGTTCCCATGATGCACTGGGCCAGGGACAGACTGATTTGCATATAGCCAGGTTCTGAGCTGGGATGGGGCAGTGAGATAAATAACGGTGATGGATCAAGCCCTGATCTTTGGACTGGGTAAGAGTGGTCTGCTTAATTCAGACACTCTGTTCATCACCACCCTCTTTTCTGAATCGTCCAGTCTTAGGGGCAGAAGCGGAGTGGTTGGGGGGAGTGCAGCCAGTTGTCTAATAAAATTATTTTCTGCAACCTGTATGGTATGTAGCGGAATGTGACCCCAAAGCTCGCCCCCATAGGTGATGCCCCCCGAGCTTGAGCTTTGTAAATGTGAATGGCAGGTACCAGCGGGCGAAGAGGGGATTTCTTAGCAATTCTTGTAATGCCTCCCGCCCTCTGAGCTAATTTTGTGGTTGCTTTTGTTTTGTGCGCCAGCCATGTTAGATTCTGGTTTAGGGTTATTCCGAGATATTCTATTGTGTGAACCCTTTCTAGAAATGTAGAGCCTAGGCGGGGGTTTAGGCAATTTTTGGGCTTGGGGTTAAGGATCATAAATTTTGTTTTTGAAGGGTTTATTTCAAGGCCCCTTTCATTACAGAAACCCAAGAACCCATTCAAGACCCTCTGTAACCTCATTGGCGATTTGGACAGCAGCAGGGTGTCATCCGCAAACATAATCGCGGGCACCCTGCCGCCGTTCAATTGTGGTGCATCGATGTTGGGAATCCTACTCAAGTACTCTATAACCCCGTTCACAAAGAGGCAAAACAGCGTCGGGGCCAGTACGCAACCCTGCTGTACCCCTCTGCGAACGGGGAGCCTTTCCGTCAACCTACCACCTTTCCCACATCTAACTCGGGCATAATTGTCTGTGTGCAATCTAATTAGGATGTGGAGGATATCTCCTGGGACATCCAGCTCAGCCAGTACCTCCCACAGTTTGGCCCGTGGGACCAGATCGAAGGCAGCACGGAGGTCCACAAAGACCGCGTATAGTGTGCCGCCTTCGATCAGTACTGTCTTCCAGTAAATGATGTTCAATCGGAGTATTTGATCAACTGTGGAAACTCCTTTTCTAAATCCCGCCTGCAGTGGACTTAGGATATCGGTCTCCTCTATCCAAGATTGTAACCTGTTAAATATTAGTCTGCCAAATAACTTCTGGGAGACATCAATGAGGCTTATTGGGCAATAATTGACTGGGAGCAGGGGCGAGCCCTTTTTAAAAATCGGGACCACCTCCGCCCCCAGCCAAGTATCAGGTATTTCCATCCCTCCAAGCACTGCATTGAATATCACTAACAGATAGGGTGCCCAGATTCCTGGTTCCTGTTTGAATAGGTCGCCGGCACCCCGTCCAGGCCAGGTGCCTTTCCTGAGGATAACCCTGCTATCACCATCCTAATCTCTTTCTCAGTAAAAGGATCAGAGGCCTGATTATCTTGGATGATGGGAGGCGGAGGTTCTATCCCTCCAGGCTCCGAGGAGTATAGTGACTGGTAATGATTTTGCCAGACACTTGGGACCTATGTTTGGTTCGGTTGCCGAGGGAAGGTCTTCAGAACCATGATTGACTACTCGCCAGAATTTGCGGGAGTCTCTTGTTGCTAATGACTCCGAGAGATTCTCCCAAAATTGGAGATCCCACTCTATCTTAGCGTTAGCCACGAGTATTTTGTACGCCCTCCTTCTGATGCGGATCTCTTCCCTCGGGCCTCCAGCTTTAATAGTAAATAGAAGGTCACGTTTGGCATTTCGGCATGAGGTGTTAAACCAGGTGCCTTTATGTGATCCATGGGCCCTGGGAGGTCTGCTGCTGATGAGGTCTGCCTCAAGTGTTTTTATTAATTGTTCATGTACGTGGGCGAGGTCCTCTCTAATTTCCTGCGTGCACACTGGGGCCCAAAGGTCAAATGCCTCAGCGAGGATTGGGATAATCCTAGCGTAGAGGGTAGCTAGCTTATCTTCACTAGTGGATAGCTTTTCCCATCTTATACTCCTTCTGTTGTTTTCTAGGAGGTATCCTTCTCTGGGCTTTTGCTCATTTGATTCCCGATCCTCCATACGGGGGATGGCATATTCCAGTTCCAAGGCATTGTGGTCACTGTCCTCTCTGGATGTTACACTGAAGTCAACCACCCTTTTCCAAGCATGTAGCTGTACCAGAAAGTAATCTAATCTAGATTCTCTCCCGATTTTGTTGTACGTGCATTTGCTCGGGATATCGGACTTGACACGACCATTACAAGCCCTAAGGCCATGGGTGAGGGTAAGCATATTTATCTGCACGGCTAATGGTGTCCATGCTCTCGGAGGGGGGGCCTCTGTCGGTGGAACCTGCCAACTTGAATCCTCCTCTAGGGAGGGTCCATCAAGTAGGCCCGGTAGTGGTTCAAAATGCGAGTTGAAGTCTCCCCCTACTAAGTATGATATACCCTCTGGAATGGCTTCTAGAAGAGAGGACAGTTCTTCAATGGTTTTAAAGGTGCTGGATATGGAGACTGGTCTGGAATAGACATTTATTATGAGTAATTTGAGTGATCTAGGCCATTCAAGGAGGACAGCCAGTATGTCTTCTGAGTCCACGCTATATCGTGAAGCTATGCAGCCCAGGTCTGATGCCACCCAGATTGCTAGACCTCCAGATGGTTGGCCTCTCCCACCCCATATTGCTGGTATCGAAAATGTCTCAAAGCCCCTGTAGGTATGCTCCTCTCTTGCCCAAGTCTCTTGGAAGAGGCAGGCACTTTTAGAGTTGATTAATTCAGCCCATAATTGGGAATCTATTTTGTTGGCCAATCCTGCGACATTCCATGAGAGCAGCTTTAGTATGTGAGGGACATACTGGCTGTTTCCCTTCATACCTAGGTTTGTCATTAAATTTATGTGGGCTTTTGGGGATGTCCCCTGTATCGGCCCTTGTCCCCTGTATAGACCCTCTGGTTCAGTTACCCTATCTACTCTCTGTTGGGGATTCTCTGGATTTCTGGGAGCAAAATGCTCCTCCCGACGGATAGGGTCGGAGGGTTTATGCCCGCCGTCATTGGTGAAGTTAGATGCGGCCTGCTCGAGTGGGTGCGGGGGTGCCCTGTCTTCAGAGGCATGCTGTCAATCCACCATTTCAAGACAATCAAATCGATTGAAGGTCGGCAGAAATGGGGGCTGGTAATGTCTGAGGGGCCAAGTTGCCCCTCGTTCAAAGCCACCCCTTCCCATTCCTCTTCTTTTGACGGTCTCCCATCCCTGAGCATCATCATGAAGGGTAACCCGGTGCCATTCGCATTTGATTGTAGGGGTTTCTCCTCGCTCCCAGGTTTCCCCCCCAGTTTCCCAGTGGCTCATGTGGGTGTCCCCATCTCTGGTCGTTAGCTGTGTGGGTGTTTAATGGATAAAAGAACGAGAGAGGGAGTGGGTGGATGTTATTTCCCTCGTCCTCTGGGAAGCAACCACAAATGTAGGAAACTGTTCCTGGTTCTTTGAAACTGACCAGTATACAGTCGCCACTGATAGATTTGGGCGTCTTCCCTACCCATGAAACTCTTCTTACCATACGAATATCGCTGGTCATGCCTCTGGGAAGTGGTCTGAATGTGGATAACCAGTTAATTACTTTATTTTTTAGCGAGGCCCCTGTTTCGCTTGTCGCAGGTTTTAATTCCGGTGCCCCAGCTAGAATGACGGTGTATGCAGCTACCTCTGGTGGGAGATTTACTGTTACTGTTTTTTGTGTTTTTTGGAATGTAGTATTATGATCTTTGGGGTTTTGTGTATTGATTGGTGGAGGTTTGGATGCGCTTGTATGTTGTAACTGTGACTGAGTTGCATCGTAGCTGCAGCTGTTTGCTGTGAGCAGGGGGGTTGTTTGTGGGATTCACCCGCGGGTGTTGCTGGTTGTTGTGCTCCGGGAGGGGGATTATTTTGCTTTAGACTGGGTGAGTGGTGATTAACTGGTTTTGAGTTTACAGTTGTAGTTGAAGATTTCGCGTTTTCAGCCCCGTTTTTCTTAGTCGAGTTCTGAGACTCGAGGCCCTTCTTGTGTTTTGGGTCTGCACTAGGTACTGTGGGGCAGGTGTTCACAGGTTTCCAACTATCCATGAACTGGGAGGTGGATTTCTCAAATTTAGTAAGCCTCGCTTCTATTTTAATCAGGCGGGCTTCTATAGGACTGAGCAATGACCTAAGCAGGTTTCCTATGTCTGCGAGTGTAATGTCCTCTTCGGGTATCTCCGTGTTGTGCTCTGTTATGGGGGGTGGAAGTTCGGTGGATATGTTGGGAGCAATAACCGGGGGAGGGAGCTCCGTTCTAACTGGTGGTGGAGTCTCGTGTCTAGTATTGTCAGTGCTGGATTTATTAAGTGTTGTACTTAACTTCGACTTTTTCGCCTTGCTTTCTCTGTAACTCGGCTGCCCCATTTTCCTTTTTTGTATTGCTCCTTCCCTTGCACCCCTAGCTGTACTTGATGGATCTATTGCATCTAAGGTGTTCGTTGCCAGTGGCGGTTCTTCCCTAGATGAGTTAGGAATTAGTTCATTATGTTCCCCCACAATAATGGAAGTTGGAGGTTGTGCAATTTGGGTCAGTGGGAGTGACAGTAGACTCATGTCTTCGAGGCCACATAGGGTTTCCTCCGAGAGATCTAGACTAGTAGGTGGTTGGTCCCCTCCACGTGCTCCATCCAGCGAGCCATCTGTGTTCAGCCTTTCCTCAGGGGTTTTGGCCAACGCTAGAATGCCCATGGATGATCTCCTAACCCACTCAATTTCTTGGGAGATGCGTCTTTCTAAAACAGTGATGTCATCAATCAGCAGAGAACCCGCCTTGAGAAAATAATTGTCAATTTTACCTTGGGCCGTTGCGGGCGTGGTCGGTCCAGGGACAGCCAGATTGGCTTTACTCCTAGTCTCCATTTTACTCATTGCTTGTGGATGCGGGCAAAGTCCTTGAGATGTTATGAGGAGGAGGGTTCACAAGCGTGATATGGGGGTGGACCGGTCCGGTCTCTACCGTCCTCGAACGGCCTCAAACGGCCCGCTCTTTGCCCGGTCTTCGCCCGCGCTTCCATCCGCGCGCGTCCCGTGGTCGCGTCAGAGGGCTGGACTAAGTAGGAGGAAGGGGCGGGAAGAGGCACCAGGTGCGCGCGATATCCTGGCGCAAGCACCTCTGGTTCTCGCAGTCCCGCTCCCGGCGTCAGCAGCGCAGGCTCTCCCAACAAGAACACCCAGCGAGGTCGGTAACCGAGCACACGGGCTCCCAGGTTACTGGTAACAGGTCAAAGGTCCTTTTGGCAATGGCAGGTCAAGGCGGTAAAGTCTTTAAAAACCTGATTACTGCACGACTGGCGAGCGGCTCCCGCGAAGCGGGGGCCGCGAGTCGTTTTGAAGCCCACAGGGAGGAGGGGGCGGGAAGAGGCACCAGGTTGAGGTTCCGTGACAATTGTAAGTGGTGTTTTCGACTCGCCCGAATATGGTCGAGTCTGGTATTTATGAACCGCAAATGGCGAGTTTAGTGGGTGTACACGTTTTCGCTGTGCTAGCCTAAACCGTTCGTCTGTTTCGTGGGTTTCTTCATCTGAACCCACGGGTTCCATCTTAGATACGGCATCCATTTTGTTTCTTGCCCTCAAGTAGCCAGCGAACGGCACTGTCCGCTTCGTGACCCTGGGATTCCCAAACTCTTGCGGAAGACACGTGTTCCTTTGAGGGTGTCTTTATGACGAGGGGGATGACACTGTAAGGCAGATGGCCCCGCTCGAGGCTCATCTTGCTGTGCCGGTCTATTGTCTCAGTTGTGCATTCATTAGGCACGTCTCCTTTGATCCCTGCAATTGTGTTTCCTGATACCACCCCCTTTACACTCTTTTCGATCTGTCCGCTATCCTCGTCTTCCTCTGCACCTGTTTCTGACTCTTCCTTGATTCGTTTACAGCCGAATGGAATGCACTAATGGTGGGAAGTTGTACTTTTACAGTTGGGAACCGGCAAATGCTACTGTGATTATGTTCCGGGCCCTGAATACATGAAAGCGACCCCCTATGAAATTTACTGTGGGAACTGGGTTGTAACCTTTTGTTTGCCATGTTATCTTATAACGAAAAACTGTATAAAAGGAGCGATCCACAGATACAATTTGAAGCAGTCTCCTTGAACATACATGCTATGTACTTCTTGTGACTTCTGTGTTCCCTGCAGTAAATAAACCTCGAATCTTTGACGCCGAAGGAAGTGTCCCGTGTCTCTGTCATTTGTACGCCGGAACAGGTAACCCACGAAGGTTTCAGGTGTTATCCCTGGCACCGCTGGGTCTTAGAAAAACCCAGTCCTTCAGTTGGCGCCCAATGTGGGGCTGCATCAGCGGTACCGGTCCAAAGCCCGACGATCGTGAGGAACTTCGTGTGAAATCTCCGAGGGAAGGTGCACCCCGCTTCATCGATCCTGTTGTCGAAATAAGTGGCCCGAAGACTTTTTCCCGCGAAGATCCCCGCCTCCTGACGGCTGCGACGGACTGCTGGCCTGACTGTAGACCTGTTTTGGCGCCTGGCGTAGACCTTGGTAGAGCGAGACGATTGACGGGCCTTCCTGGTGACGCCATTGTTCTTTGAGTTAAGTATTTGTGGGTCGCTCCCAAAATCCTTAGTTGTTGTGGGTGCTTAATTGTTGCATGGTTCCATTGCATTTGTGGTTCTTTGTATTTTGCTCTTAGTTGTTCTATTTGACGTCTGCAGTCGCCAAAAACCGAGGGTTTTTGCACTTTTGCAGGGACATTGTAATCCAATAACCCTTGACGTTTATGAAACTCGGTTAGTGTGCACGATGCCTGGCCGTAGTACTTTGTTCAGTTGCTTTAGAGGTTGTGGTGCGGATTCCCGATTGGAGGACTCGTGTCCGATACCTCCAGTTGGAACTCCGATTTACGAATTATATAGTCGACATGGTATGGGTCCTATCACATTCAATGATTACTGGGTTCGTTACACTAAAGAGGACGGTGTCCTTAGTTGGCCACCTCATGGTAGCTTTGAGACCCCGATTTTAGATAATCTTGAAGCTAAATTGTTCCAAAGAAAAGCAAGGCCGGCCATGTTTGATTCCTTTCGGTTATGGCGTAAAGAAGCCAAGCAGAAAGAAATCAAGCAGCTTAAACGTAATAAGAGAGAAGGTATCGTTACAACGATGAGAAATGCAGAGCAGTTTCAGCGAGACAAAGAAGAGAAGGAAAAGGAAATTTTTGATAGATTACAACGTATGACAGTGGATAAATGTTATCCCGCTTTACCGACGGGTACGGATAAGAAGGGGGAGGAAGCAGTAGAGGACCCTTTGTTGTCCTATCTACTGAAGTCGCCACCTCCGTATGCACAGGATACCACAGCTCCCGTGGTTCCTCCTGTTCCTCAACCTGCTGTTCCGGCGGCTGTTAATCAGCCTGTCGTTGGTCCTGTCTTTGCAAATCCTTCTGTCCCTATTCCTCTACCTGCTACTGTCCCTACTGCTCCACCGTCTATACCTTCTCAATCTACTGTTCCCGCTACTTCCACTCTTGTGGCTACTCCTGCTGCTCCTGCTCCTCCCGTTTTTGGTCCTCCTATTGTTACCCCTTTACTTCTCTCTTCTTCCCCGTCTGTTCGGCGACGTATTCCTAATATTGTTGCCAACTTCTACTCTCCTCTTGGACCGATTCTTGGGTCTGCTGATTCTGATGCTCCCCAAAGACGAAGTCAGCTTCCGGGTGGTAGGGAACGTGACACGCTATATAAAATGGCGAAAAATTGGATTAGGTATCCCCTTAAGAATCCTCCACGCATAGTTGTTGACACTTTCTCTCAGTTCAATGAGCCAACACAAAGATACGTGTTTGAAGAAATGTGCAAACTCTTACGCGATTAGATATCAGTTGACGCGGCAGATGATGTACTGGCTGCTCTGACTGAACTTCAGCTTCAGTTTTCGAGTGGTATGATCGTGGGTAGCAATGTTCGACGTGCTGTCGAGCAGCTACTATCTTTCCGTCCCACTGTGATGCCTCGTGCACTGTTTAAGGACAAACATGAAGAATGGATGTCGACGCCTGGTCAGTATCCCATGCGAGAAGTTCCACCAGTGTGGATGCCAGGTGATGCTAATGCTGTTCCTATTATTCCGCCACATTTCCAGAAAGTGTGGATGCACCTTCCATGGAAACGATCGGAAGTTTTGCAGGTTAAGCAGACTTTGCCTGACCCTCGCAAAAATCCTGCAGGGTACTATAAAGAATTGTCTCAGTTAGTGGATGCTACGATAATGAATCTTGTCGACATCGATATGTTGTTCGGCAATGTCGTACCGCAACCGGTATGGGCGAAAATACGTCACGAGGACCATGCAGCTGAATTAGGTGGTGATTGGGCTGCGCTTACAGAGGCTGACGTACGACAAGTTGGTGGGGCTAAGCCAGAACAGCTCATTACTGATCTTCCCCAAAGGATAATTACCCTTATGAAAACGCTTATGCCAGCTATGAAAGTTAACTGGGACAAATTGTCTGCTTGTAAGCAAAAGAAGGACGAGAGTGTCTCCGATTTCTTTACAAGATTCGAGGAGGCATTCATCGATCACAGTGGTCAAGATATGGGCACTGAGGGAGGCCAGAGATTGTTTGTGGATAAATTTGTGTCGAATTTGTTGCCTGACCTAAGCAATAAATTTAAAAATTCAGAGAGTGCGTGAGCTGTTTCTACTTCTGCCCAGATATTGGCTACGGCTCAATATTATGAAAATAGAGAGAAAGAAGAAAAAGATCGTGCAGATAAAAAGACGAACGAGCTCAAAACGAAAGTGTTGTTGCAACAAGCATATCCTCCGCGCCCGAATCAAAATGATTCTCAGCAGCGGAATAGATCGCAATCGCAGTCATCTAGGTCACAGTCGCGAAATGACTCTCCTTCGCAGAGATCTATGCTTGGGTACAACCAGTGTGCCTATTGTAGAGGTGAGGGTCATTTGAAATTTGATTGTCCGGTTTTGCGCGATCGAAATAGTGGCAATTCATCTAGAGGAGGCCACAGTGGTCTTCAACAGGCTTCACAAGGTAGAGGTCGTGGTGTTACTCAGAATCAAAATGAGCGTTCTAATAATTCCTCTGATTCCAATAATTGTTTTGATCAGCGTGGATCATCATCAGGTAGATCCGCACAGTACAATGTGGACGATTATTACGTCGATCAGGGTACTGACGACGGTAATTACTAGGACAGCCATAGACAAGGACAGGGAGTAGTATCAATTCCGGTTGATCAGAGAGGGCCTTACGTCGCAGTTGCCACATCGGGCGTAGTTGAGCCTTTTCTGTTGGACACTGGTGCAGCGAAAAGTTCCATCATGCATTCGAAACTCCCTGGCGCACCTTTGTCTGGCTTAACAAATGTTTCCGTTGGATTCTCCGGCGCCCCTGTTAGCAATCCGGTTTCTAGCCCTTTGCCCCTTACAATTGGGCCTCGTGAGCTGAAAGCTCCTTTGATTTTGACCACTGGTTGTGGTGAAAATCTTCTGGGCCTGGATTTGCTGAAACGTCTGTATGCGACTTTGTATTGTTCTCCTGCGGGAGTAAAGCTGACATTGGGTGAGAGAGTAATCTCTCCTATGTACTTGTCCATCGATAAACTCCCACCGGAATTGAGTTCTCTTCCTGCATCTTTGTGGGCAACAGGTGGAATGGAATGGAATGGATGTGGATTTATAGAGCGCGAATTGATGCCCGAAGGCGTCCAAGCGCTAGAATAACCAGGGACCTGCAGAGGGGCCTAACTGGGATTAGTGGGGCAGATTAAAAAGAAAAGTTTTTAACTGTTTCCGGAATGTGGGCAGATTGCAATTGGCTCTCAGGTGCAGGGGGAGGTTGTTCCATGCCATGGAAGCGTTGTAGGCGAACGTCCTGCCGCCAGATCTGGATCTTTTTATTCTTGGTATCGTGGCCAAGAAAGTCTGGCTGGAGCGGAGGTTTCTGCTGGGGAGGTAGTGGGTAATTAGGTCCCAGGTAATCCTGGGACCCGTATCCCAGAAGGCCTGATGTGCAATGCACATGGCCTTAAACAGAATCCTCTGGCGCACTGGTAGCCAATGAAGGCTAGCCAGCCCGGCCCTCACCGATTGTCTGCGCGGGATGTTCAGCAGCAGGCGTGCTGCGCAGTTCTGCACTATCTGGAGTCTGCGTATGGTATATTCTGGGGCACCAAGATAAAGCACGTTGTTGAAATCCAGGCGTGATTGTATTAGACCCTGTACAGCCACCTGTTTTGCCTCCATGGGAAGGAGAGGGAAGATTTTTTTTAACATTCTCATGAGTCCAAAACAGGCGGCTGAGAGTTTTGTGGCCTGGGTGCTAAATGATAGGATTCTATCCAACCAAACCCCAAGGCTCTTGATGTTGTTTTTTGAGGTTGGAGGAAGGCCTAGACAGGGGGGCCACAGGGTGTTGGGGAAGTAGGGATCCGGGGAACCTAGGAGCATCAGCTCCGTTTTGTCCCCATTCAATTTGAGGAATGAAGAGGACATCCAGCCCTTGATCTTCTCTAGGCATTCTTTGAGACCGCCTGATGCAGGCATATTGGCCTCCTGCGCCAGTGAGACCACCAGCTGCGTGTCGTCCGCATAGGAGATGATCTTAATCCCAAATGAGCGGACGACCTCGGCCAGTGGCCTCATGTATATATTGAACAATGCGGGGCTCAAAGAGGAGCCCTGAGGGACCCCACACTTTAAAGGTCTACAGGTGGACATAGACTCACCCTCAAAGACTCGGAAGTATCTATCCTCTAGGAAGGATTTGAACCACAGCCAGGCTTTGTCCCTGATCCCGGCGTTGGATAAACGGTGCAGCAAGATGTCATGGCTGACCGTGTCAAACGCCGCGCTGAGGTCAAGGAGGATCACTGCCACTGAACCTCCTTGGTCCAGGATCTTTCTGGACTCCTCTGTGACCATAAGAAGGGCGGTCTCAGTCCCATGTTTGGGTCTAAAGCCCGTCTGGGTGGGATCTAATAATTGTTGTTCTTCTAGAAAGTTTACCAGTTGGAGATTTATAAATTTTTCCAGAAGCTTACTCACCCATGGGAGCAGGGAGATTGGACGGTAATTACCAAGGTCAGTCGGATCCAGGTTGGATTTCTTCAATAAGGATCTGACCATGGCCTGCTTCCAGGCGGGCGGGACAATGCCGGAGGTGATAGATGAATTTAAGACATCTCTAATGGTCGGCAGAATGAACTGTGAGGCCGCCATAATGATGTCTGGAGGGGCTGGATCGTCAGGGGATCCGGACTTGACTTTTCGGGCTATGGATTCAAGGGTTACAAGGTCTAGAGAGGGGAAATGGGTCAAGGTGGATAGAGGTTGTGGTGGGGAAGAGATTGAGGTTTCATTGGGTTGGGCTGATAGAGTGATGTCCTTATGGGGGAAGGCTGAGTAGATTTTATTCACTTTTTGATGAAAGAACTCAGCAATGTTATTACAATGGGTGGAAGATTTAGTGGTTGGTAAATCGGGTGGGGGTTTTGATAATTGTTTCACAATTTGAAAAATTTCTTTAGGCTTTGATTTAGCACTCATAATCTTGTTCGAGAAGTGGGCCGCCTGAGCAGTTTTAGCTTCTGCTTTATATTTGCTAAGTGACTCTCGGTAGAGGGTTTTGTTCTCCGTCGAATAGTCCAAACGCCAGCGTCTTTCTGATTTCCTGCACTGACGCTTCATGTCCCTGAGAGCTTGAGTATACCAGGGAGCAGTTTTGTGAGAGCGTTTTAGCGTGACTTTCTTTTTTGGTAGTATGACATCCAGAGTTTGAGAAATCCAGTCAGCGTAAGTTTGGTAGGCTACGCAAGGGTCTTCATTATAAGGGGGGTGGCTGCTAGCAAGTTTGACGGACCAGTCGTCAATTTCGAGGCGAGACCAAGCTCGCATGACCCTTGTGGTGGATCCAATCGGGGGGGGGCTTGAGTGAGGTCCACTCAAAGGGGACCAGTGAGTGGTCTGTCCACGGCAGAGGAACAGGTAGCCCAGCTACAAGGTCAGTACAATTGCTAAAAATCGGATCCAGCAGGTGGCCCTTAACATGTGTGGGGGTCTTCACATGCTGGGTGAGTTGCAGGGCTGCCAAATCGTCAGCCAGGGTAGTGGCTGTATGGTCTGTAGAGGAGTCAAAATGGAGATTAAAATCACCTAACAGGGTATAATTAGACGAAGTACTAGCCCGTTCAGCCAGGCTCGTAGGTAGGCACTCATGGAACTGCTTAGAGGGGCCAGGGGGACGGTAGATAAGAGTGCCTGAAAAGCAGCTATTAGGAGAGAGATCGATGTCAAAAGTGAGGCTCTCACAGTCTGGGATGGTTTCAGAGGTGACACGACATTGAAACCGTTCCTTGTAAATAATGGCTAGACCTCCTCCCCTGCCTTTCGGTCGGTCTTGCCGCGTAATTTGAAAGCCTGGAGGGAGGGCGATGGCTAAGGCGGGGTCGGACTCCGAGGTCAGCCAGGTTTCTGTCAAAAACAGGATGTCTGGCATATGCTCCTCTATCAAAAGTGCAATTTCAGCCTTATGTTTCGGCAAAGAACGACAGTTCAGTAGGAACATATGGAAGTCGTGGGTGAATTCGGCGGTAGGTTTGGGTTTAAGGGAGCACTTACATTTAGGACAGGCTTGTGGTAGAAGGTCAACGCAGTAGGGATGCTGCGTACAAGCAGTGACAGGGGGTCTGAGGCTGTACAGAGTTTCCGCATTATAGTGCCTGAGCTCTGGTATCTGTAATGCAGGGGTCATGGCCCTAGGCCCAGTCTCGGCGCGGACGAGCGCAGACGAGCTTGCCTTATGCGCGCCTTCGGCGCGCAATCGTCGCGCCCGCTGCTCTCGTCCGCTGCGCTTCCGGTAGAAGCACATGTTTATAGAGGAGGGGCGAGTGCAGGGGGCGTGGCCTCGAGGTGGGCGTGTCCCAAACTCGGCGAGGGCAATGGCGGCTGACTAGGATTGCCAATTCTGCCCTTTCCAGTGCTCGTTTTCCACCCACAAAGGTGCCTGCACACTGTAATCGTGTGTCAGGTTGGGGAGGTGAGTGGTATTAAAAACCAATTATTTCAGCTTAAAAACCGTGAAAAACGGTGAAATGCGCTAAATGCAGTCTACTCCCGGCTGTGCCTCAGGAGGTTCCAGGGTTAGTCTATCGCGCTAGTGCTTCAGCGCGCTCTTTGTAAACAATGCAGGGGGCGTGGCCTCGAGGTGGGCGTGTCCCAAACTCGGCGAGGGCAATGGCGGCTGACTAGGATTGCCAATTCTGCCCTTTCCAGCGCTCGTTTTCCACCCACAAAGGTGCCTGCACACTGTAATCGTGTGTCAGGTTGGGGAGGTGAGTGGTATTAAAAACCAATTATTTCAGCTTAAAAACAGTGAAAAACGGTGAAATGCGCTAAATGCAGTCTACTCCCGGCTGTGCCTCAGGAGGTTCCAGGGTTAGTCTATCGCGCTAGTGCTTCAGCGCGCTCTTTGTAAACAATGCAGGGGGCGTGGCCTCGAGGTGGGCGTGTCCCAAACTCGGCGAGGGCAATGGCGGCTGACTAGGATTGCCAATTCTGCCCTTTCCAGCGCTCGTTTTCCACCCACAAAGGTGCCTGCACACTGTAATCGTGTGTCAGTGTCGTGGGTCCCAATGACGTGGGCCTGCTTGACATCTCCCCTTATGTTGTCCAATTGAAATCGAATGTGCGATTACCACGTATTCCCCAGTATCGTATCTCCCTTGATGGTGAGCGAGCGTTGTTAGCGATCATCTATGATTTGATCGAGAAAGATGTTATCGAGGAGACTCGGGGAAACGTGTGTAATAGCCCTGTGCTACCCATTTTGAAACGCACTGATCCATCTAAGCCTCCTGTTTATCGTTTTGTCATTGATTTGCGGGAGGTGAACAAAATTGTGGTTCCTCAGTTCCCTGTGGTGCCTGACATTACGGCTTTACTGACTCTGATTCCAGCATCTGCGTCCTGGTTCTCAGTGATCGATCTGAAGAATGCTTTCTTTAGCATTCCGATTGCTGAGGAGAGCAGGGACTTGTTCGGTTTCTCTTTAGGTGACCGCAGCTTTAGGTTTAAACGCGCTCCTCAGGGCTATTGTGAGAGTCCATCGATATATAGCCAAGCCCTGAAGAGTCAACTTGATGCGTTTGTGTTACCGGCTGGTGCGGCCTTGATCCAATATGTCGATGACTTATTGGTGGCTGCGGACACACGAGACATTTGCAAAACTGCTACGGTGTCTTTGTTGCAACATCTCTGTGACTTACATCACAAGGTGTCACCTTCTAAACTGCAATATTGTTGCCAAGAAGTAACCTATCTAGGTCACTTGTTGTCAAAGGAGGGAAGAAGGTTGACCCCAGAGAGAATTGCAGCGATCGCCCGGATGACTGTGCCAACAACTCAGAGAGATGTGCGTGCCTTTCTAGGTATCACGTCATACTGCAGGCAATGGATTCCAAATTTTTCATTGCTAGCGAAACCATTGGTAGCTCTCACGTGCAAGGATGTTCCCACTCCTTTGCCATGGACGGAAGAGTGTCAGAAAAGTTTTTCTGAACTGCGTGATGCGTTGTGTTCGGCCCCTGTGTTAGGTACTCCTGAGTACAGTAAGCCGTTTACACTATACGTTCACGAGAGGGAAGGTTGTGCGTTGAGTGTTTTGACGCAACAATTTGGCGGTAAGCAGCGTCCATGTGCATATTTTTCCTCGACCTTGGACCCAGTAGCTAGAGCATTGCCGAGCTGTTTAAGAGCAACAGCGGCAGCTGCGGTGTCCATCCGACAATCTGCAGGATTGGTCATGGATAATATGCTTACGGTGATGGTTCCGCATGCAGCTCTTGAATCGTACGAAAACCCAACACTTGACGAGCGCAAGGTTGTCTGGTTATGAGTTGACGCTCTTGGCAAGTCACATTCAAATAAAGCGCTGCAATGTCCTAAACCCGGCGACGTTGTTGCCAATCAATATGGAATCAGATGAGGTATTACCACACGATTGTTATTTGCGAACTGAGGAAGAAACGAAGGGTCGTGTTGACCTAAAAAACACTCCTTTGGAAGAACCCGATGGTACTTTGTATGTGGATGGTTCATGTTTTAAGTTGCCGAATGGTGATGTGACGACTGCGTATGCTGTGGTAACGTTGAGTACGGTTGTGGAAACTGCAAGACTGAATCAGAACTCTGCACAGGCGGCAGAGCTAATTGCCTTAACCAGAGCGTGTGTTTTGTCGAAAGGAAAGAGGGTGAATGTGTTTACCGACAGCCAGTATGCTTTTGGCGTCGCCCATAGCTTTGGACGATTGTGGCGAGAAAGAGGTTTTATGACATCGCATGGTACGAAGATCCAGCATGGACAGCTTGTGAATGATCTTTTAGATGCACTTACATTGCCCAAGCAGGTGGCGATTATTAAATGTAGTGCACACCGTAAGGTGACGGATTATGTTGGTCGTGGCAATGCGTTTGCTGATGAGATTGCTAAGGAGACTGCGAGAAATCTTACAACTAGAATGTATGTGACGAGTTCGGTAAGGTGGCCTGCAGAAACTGGTATGTGTGAGGACACTATTGAAAGTGTGAAAGCGATTCAGAATGAGGCCACCGAGACTGAAAAGACTAAGTGGAAGGAGAGCACAGGAAAGTTGGATGCGAATGGCTGTTGGATTGATTTGTCGGAGAATAAAAGATGGATGCTGCCGGATGCATATGTACTAGCTGTTGTGACCATGGCACACGGTTTATCACATATTAGCGCGAAAGGTATCTGCAAGTTGTTGTCCCCTGTATGGAAGAATGATGGTATCGCTAAGTGTGCTGAGAGACTGGTCAAGAATTGCATGATATGTATGATGTACAATCCTGGCAAGGGCACTCCTACACCCTCTGGCCACTTTGCTCCTCCTACATGTCCCTTTGAGGTAATTCAGTTGGACTTCATCCATATGGAGCGATGCAATAACCTAAAATACGTTTTAGTTGTGGTTTGCGCATTCTCCCGATGGATCGAAGCTTACCTCTCAAAGACAATACTGCCCTGTCCACAGCGAAAGTCCTACTGAAGGAATACTTTCCTCGGTATGGAATGCCACGGATTGTATGGTCTGATAACGGAAGTGAGTTTGTGGGGAGTGTGATGAAGAGTGTGTGTAAGGGCCTTGGAATTACACAAAATTTCCATAGCGCCAATCATCCCCAGTCAGCAGGTTTGGTTGAGGGGTACAATGGTACTCTAAAATTAAAACTCGCAAAGATTCAGGCTACGACTGGTCTCTCGTGGCCCGACGCTTTGCCCCTGGCTCTTCTGTCAACTAGGGCGACTGTACACTCTCGAGTAGGGCTCAGCCCATATGAGATTGTGTTCGGCCGTCCTGCAAATATTTGGGGGGTTCCTAGACCCAGTGCATTCACCAATCTTGAATATCCAATGCTAATTGATTACCTTCATGATCTGACTGCTAAACTGAGGTTAATTCATCAACAGGTCTTTGAAGCACTGCCGGCGCAGACGGAGGGTCCAGGCCACCAGCTCCAACCCGGAGACTGGGTGGTTACCAGGAATTTTGGCCGAAAGCGAAACCTTGAGCCAAGGTTTATTGGACCCTTCCAAGTGCTCCTCGCCACGAGAACTGCTGTTCGTTTGGAGGGCCGCAAGCATTGGGTGCATGCCACCCACACCAAAAAGGTACCAATACCTTTACCAGCGGACTCGTGGGTGAGGACTGGCATCCCCGCATCTGAAGCCGAAGCTTTGCCGAACTTTGTGCCGTTCAGTGACGCTCAGCCTGTGGGAGATACTTCAGTGCAGCCGGATAATACTGTTGAACCTTTGTCATTGGAGAATTCAAGATCTGAACTATTGTCTGACCGACAGGACTCTGTTTCATCATCCGACCAATTGTTTGAAGAGCAGACTCGTCCTGGAAGAAGCAGATATTTTCTTTGTTCCAATACTAGAGACTAATAAAAGTATTTTTGCTTTTTCCTTTTGAGATCCACGTTAGCCCCATTATCACTCTGAACATTTTTGAACAACTGTGGTCTTTGTTTGAATTCTGAGTTCTTTTCAGCATATGTGTGTTTTTTCTTTCCGCAGCTAGGAGATTTTGTTTATATTGTCTAATTAAAAGAACGTTACATCCGGGTGGACCGTAGGGCCGTGCGGGTACTTCCTTCTGTTTAGTAGTTCCTGACACTAGGTTGGAGGCCGTCGATTCCTAGGAACTCCTGGGGATTGACTATTACTACACAGAACGAAGTGCGTCAAGAACGTTGCGGACGGTTTTAGAGGATGGCTTTCTCAAAGTTGTCGGAAGTGATTCAGAATGAGGCCACCGAGACTGAAAAGACTAAGTGGAAGGAGAGCACAGGAAAGTTGGATGCGAATGGCTGTTGGATTGATTTGTCGGAGAATAAAAGATGGATGCTGCCGGATGCATATGTACTAGCTGTTGTGACCATGGCACACGGTTTATCACATATTAGCGCGAAAGGTATCTGCAAGTTGTTGTCCCCTGTATGGAAGAATGATGGTATCGCTAAGTGTGCTGAGAGACTGGTCAAGAATTGCATGATATGTATGATGTACAATCCTGGCAAGGGCACTCCTACACCCTCTGGCCACTTTGCTCCTCCTACATGTCCCTTTGAGGTAATTCAGTTGGACTTCATCCATATGGAGCGATGCAATAACCTAAAATACGTTTTAGTTGTGGTTTGCGCATTCTCCCGATGGATCGAAGCTTACCTCTCAAAGACAATACTGCCCTGTCCACAGCGAAAGTCCTACTGAAGGAATACTTTCCTCGGTATGGAATGCCACGGATTGTATGGTCTGATAACGGAAGTGAGTTTGTGGGGAGTGTGATGAAGAGTGTGTGTAAGGGCCTTGGAATTACACAAAAATTCCATAGCGCCAATCATCCCCAGTCAGCAGGTTTGGTTGAGGGGTACAATGGTACTCTAAAATTAAAACTCGCAAAGATTCAGGCTACGACTGGTCTCTCGTGGCCCGACGCTTTGCCCCTGGCTCTTCTGTCAACTAGGGCGACTGTACACTCTCGAGTAGGGCTCAGCCCATATGAGATTGTGTTCGGCCGTCCTGCAAATATTTGGGGGGTTCCTAGACCCAGTGCATTCACCAATCTTGAATATCCAATGCTAATTGATTACCTTCATGATCTGACTGCTAAACTGAGGTTAATTCATCAACAGGTCTTTGAAGCACTGCCGGCGCAGACGGAGGGTCCAGGCCACCAGCTCCAACCCGGAGACTGGGTGGTTACCAGGAATTTTGGCCGAAAGCGAAACCTTGAGCCAAGGTTTATTGGACCCTTCCAAGTGCTCCTCGCCACGAGAACTGCTGTTCGTTTGGAGGGCCGCAAGCATTGGGTGCATGCCACCCACACCAAAAAGGTACCAATACCTTTACCAGCGGACTCGTGGGTGAGGACTGGCATCGCCGCATCTGAAGCCGAAGCTTTGCCGAACTTTGTGCCGTTCAGTGACGCTCAGCCTGTGGGAGATACTTCAGTGCAGCCGGATAATACTGTTGAACCTTTGTCATTGGAGAAGTGCGTCAAGAACGTTGCGGACGGTTTTAGAGGATGGCTTTCTCAAAGTTGTCGGAAGTGGAGAAGACTCAAGCACAAAGATTCGAATTGCATAGGATTATACGTACTAAATGCTTTATGTTTCAGGTGTTCTTACTGTTCCTAACTGTTTCCTCGTTACTGGTGGGTGGAGTATACTATGCGATACAATCTTTATTGCCTTCTGCTTCACCTATCCCTTCTTCTGAACCTAAACCTACTTCCACTGTTTCTCCTCATTCCTTCCATATCTTACCCCAACACGAGCAGGTTAGACGTGCGGAATTCATGAACAATTCCTTCGTTCAGCTCCTCCATCAGCATCAGTTGGTGATGAACATTACCAACTGTTGGGTGTGTGGGTTAATGCCACATACCACGGATAGGGGAATTCCGTACTTGGTTCTTCCTTACAGTTCCCAGAGTTCAGCTTGAGCATTCCAAACAAAGTTTCGTAGCGCACTAGATTCTTACCCCCATCGAGAGCCACGCACTTCAGATCATGGTCCTGGCCCGTATCACAAGCCTTTTGCAAGAGCGATTGCCGATTTAGATAGGGATATCTTCGACGCATCGCTTATCCCAGAGGAGGAGGTGCGAGCATACAGAGATCTGAGTGAGGCTGAGTATAGCATGTCAGTGGGTGATCGGCAGCTTAAAAGCTCGTCTCCGATCTGGATCGTACCCCATCTCGGTAATTTCTGTCTGAAAGGCCTTGGCCGAAGCCCGTGAGCTCAGCTTGGGAGGAGTGCCTGTACCGAAACGTATGTTTTGCCGTCGGCCTCTTCCCCTGTTCTTCTGACTGCCAAGGGTACTTACTTTGTTTGTTACGACCGCGCATATACATGGTTGCCTCGTGACTTCTCAGGCACATGTTATATTGCGAATTTGTTGCCGCCGACCTTTACTGTTGGGTCGGATTATCACAAGACCAGAGTTGTGAGAGGCGTAATTAGCGAAGAGGACACTGCCGGTCAAGAAGCAGGAGACTTCTTTAAGGGTTTCTTGCCGTTTTGGGGACCTATGATCAATAGTAGGAACCTGAGACAGTTGACTCGAGTGGTGGAATCGACCGCTAATATCACTGCGAGCGCCCTTGGCAACATTACAGCAGAGCTTCAGGCTGACAGGCTTATGACGTTACAAAATCGTATGGTTTTAGACGTTGTCCTTGCAGATAGAGGTGGAGTATGTAAGGTGATCCATTCGAGTTGCTGCATTTTCATTCCTGACAACGCTCCAACTGTCTATCAAGCCATCTCGAAGTTGCATAAGATCTCCGAGTCCATACACGTGGACGTAGGTGATTGGACGCTACTAGGGTGGTTTTGGGGCCTGATGTCGACGTGGGGTTGGAAAATTCTGATGATCATTGGGGTTGTTGTAGCATTTCTGTTCACGTGTTGTCTTTGTGTGCAGTGTGGTCCTGCCTTATGTGGCCTCTGTGCTACGACGTGTATAAGACGGCCACCTGTTACCAAGGAAGCACTGATGGATAGAATAATGTTGCAGCAACATCTGGATGGTCTGATGAATATCGAGATCGATTCTGATTCCGACTAGTGCTTGCCTACATGAGGGCAAAAGGAGCGTCTGAGGTTCCGTGACAATTGTAAGTGGTGTTTTCGACTCGCCCGAATATGGTCGAGTCTGGTATTTATGAACTGCAAATGGCGAGTTTAGTGGGTGTACGCGTTTTCGCTGTGCTAGCCTAAACCGTTTGTCTGTTTCGTGGGTTTCTTCATCTGAACCCACGGGTTCCATCTTAGATACGGCATCCAGTTTGTTTCTTGCCCTCAAGTAGCCAGGGAACGGACACTGTCCGCTTCGTGACCCTGGGATTCCCAAACTCTTGCGGAAGACACGTGTTCCTTTGAGGGTGTCTTTATGACGTGGGGGATGACACTGTAAGGCAGATGGCCCCGCTCGAGGCTCATCTTGCTGTGCCGGTCTATTGTCTCAGTTGTGCATTCATTAGGCACGTCTCAGTTGATCCCTGCAATCGTGTTTCCTGATACCACCCCCTTTACACTCTTTTCGATCTGTCCGCTATCCTCGTCTTCCTCTGCACCTGTATCTGACTCTTCCTTGATTCGTTTACAGCCGAATGGAATGCACTAATGGTGGGAAGTTGTACTTTTACAGTTGGGAACCGGAAAATGCTACTGTGATTATGTTCCGGGCCCTGAATACATGAAAGCGACCCCCTATGAAATTTACTGTGGGAACTGGGTTGTAACCTTATGTTTGCCATGTTATCTTATGACGAAAAACTGTATAAAAGGAGCGATCCACAGATACAATTTGAAGCAGTCTCCTTGAACATACATGCTATGTACTTCTTGTGACTTCTGTGTTCCCTGCAGTAAATAAACCTCGAATCTTTGACGCCGAAGGAAGTGTCCCGTGTCTCTGTCATTTGTACGCCGGAACAGGTAACCCACGAAGGTTTCAGGTGTTATCCCTGGCACCGCTGGGACTTAGAAAAACCCAGTCCTTCAAGGTGCGCGCGATATCCTGGCGCAAGCACCTCTGGTCCTCGCAGTCCCGCTCCCGGCGTCAGCAGCGCAGGCTCTCCCAACAACAACACCCAGCGAGGTTGGTAACCGAGCACACGGGCTCCCAGGTTACTGGTAACAGGTCAAAGGTCCTTTTGGCAATGGCAGGTCAAGGCGGTAAAGTCTTTAAAAACCCGATTACTGCACGACTGGCGAGCGGCACATACACCTTTTCATACACTAGTAAAATCTTTCATCACTCTTTGTAAAATACAGAGTATCATATTTGAATCCATTGTTACAGCAATACAAGTATCTAAAAACCCACTCAGTGATTCATAGATGTATACACACATCTAATCACTTACCTGTAGATTCACTCATACATGCTGTCAATGAACAATAGAACACTATCAAAAATACTTATACACCAAAACGACATTACACACCAGCACACATCCTATTCACATATGAAGTCATCCTACTCACTTATGCAAACAATGGATCATACTTACATATTTACTTAGCTACACACTTATAAAAACACAACTTCATCTATTCATTTAGATAGTAAGTCATACTTAGTGAATTATAACATCATTATTACAAGTATAACGTTATCCATACAGTCACTCACACAATCATTGAGTCTTATGTATACTTATTTATATACAACACTGCCTTTTATTTTTCTAGTTTGTTGGACATGTACCATTGAGAAATATATTTGCTCATCACCACACCCATAAAGATATTCACTCACCCAAACAACTGTTAGAACATGTAGTTTTAACTTCATATATCTAGTGAATCAACTATTCACACATCTTTGGGCAGTCACACACCCCCCCACCGAACCACACACACATTCACTCTCCCATACAAATACTCAGTTAACTAATCAATAACTAACATAGACTTTCACATAGCTAGTAACCAACTGGAGAACCAGTTTACACAACAACTGACAAAGTGATACAGATATTCAAACAGTTTAGACACTATCCACTATATTTAGTGAGACACTATAAATTTGTCAAGTAAACAGTCAATTACACTGCTACTAAATCCTCCATCCAAATATTTATTTTCATATATCCACTCATTCTTCAATGCAAATTGCTATATATATAATGCATATTTAAATAACGAAGCAAACAACATTCACTGGATGATGTCATCAGTGATGTCATCAGTGATGTGATTTGAGATGTCATCAGTGATGTCACTGACCATGTCATGAATGATGTAATATGTGACATCATCAGCAGTGGATTGTGGGTGCGCGAAATATAGTTAGTACCACTAACTATAGTAGAGCAATTTCAATGGTTTTGTATGAGTGAAATGTCCAGCTAACTATAACACCCCTAAAACTTATAGTTTTTTCAGTGAATTTTAAAGGTTTTTTAAATGCTAATTCCTAACTAAATAGAGCCTGAAACCTATGTTTTTTTTCAGTGAATATATATATATATATCAACAACAGCTCGCAATATCCACCGCTTTACACAGAATCAAGGGCGCAGACCAACTTGTGTGTTAGCATTATTTTATTTCTGCCACATCAGTCAAGACGCGTTTCGGCCGTCCAAGCGTCCTTGATCACCTGGCCATGCTTAGTTACAAGCCCAAATTTAAAGTGCAAGTGCATCACATTTACCAATTGACATGGAAAAAATACTCATATCTGTATACTACATTGAAAACTGTTTTTTTCCACACGTATTTAAAACGCGAGTTTATACTTTTGTAAAATACCAGCTTAAATGCTTACAAAAATAAATAATCCATCGCATTTTACATATTATAAAAAATGGTTACAGTTTTGAACCTAATACTCTGCATGAATGCTGTCCAATGTTATACCATCAATTGGTGTGATGCAATATATACATTCTTATTCTTGAGTGCTCACCTAAACGTGAAAGGGTTTTCACCCTGTTATGTGAAATTCAATAAAATTAAAAACAAACATTCTGCAGTCACTTAACAATTATTGTCCAATAATAGTACATTTGAGTTGTCTCTCATAATTAATACATTAATGTATACTTTTGTCAACAGGCAATTATTTCCATGTTAATTCTGTCTATTGATGACAGACATGCAAATGGGAATTCATTAAATTCATACTTCATTGAATGTAATAAAGTGCCAAGTTGCTACAGTACTATAAAGTTAAAGTGACTAAGTGCCTCAGTGCTAATGCTGAAAGTGACTCATGCCTATCTAGTGCAATTAGCAAGTTGATACATAAAAAGAGATTCTCTAAGATTGGTAATATTGATACAGCGCTCCTAATGAAAAACTGTCTCACCAACACTACCTATCTCCACAATACTCAGCATTAAACATGAATCACTTACCAAGGCCCATAAACTAACAAGACAATTTTTTGAGCAGCTGAATCATGTGACCTAATTAATCAGAACTATTCACAAACTATTTACATATTTATATACAACTGCAGTTTATCATTTCTTACCATGGTTCTAAAACAAATGTCATTTAATTAAGTCACTTAAGGCGAATGGATCAACTAATGATAACTAGACCATGAATAAACAAGACCAGCTTGTCATTTCAAATCTAATTTTTATTAATCTTATTTCTCAAAGAAAGAGCATTTTAAATCAAAATCTTTATTTTATTAGCAAAGTAAAGGCATCATTTTATTTAGGAAAGACACATTAGTCTGACATTTCAAAGATGAATCAGTTAGCATGAATTAAAGCAAAATATAAGTTTCCATTCCCTAACACCCTGTCTAAAACTCACTTCACCTAAAATGAAAAATCACTAAAGACTGCTGTCCTTACGTGCCCCAAAGTGTCCAACAGCACGTCACGCCTTTCAGGAATCGGAGGAGCGTCCCTCCTCCCCATGGGCCAGGTTTTATACCTTTCTAACTAGCTAATCTTCCCAAAAGTGTTCTTTTTCCTTGCCATCAGAGTTCCCATTGGCTGTCTTATGTCAGACCATAGTGTGTCATCATCATTTCAAACCAGGAACGGGCTCTTCTTTAGCCCTATTGTCCTATGCCTCCGTGTCACTTCGCTTTCTCAAAAGCGATACTTTTTCGTTCGAGTACTGTTCTTTTCGCTTCCTAACCTTGGCAGACATTCACAGATCCTGTCCTTGGGCCTTGTTTCCATGAGCAAATTTTATCCAAGCAAAGTATTTTTTATTCAGCAAATATTTCCATTACACAATGCAAGGCTCCACTCTGGACAAGATTCCCTTCATGTCTGCAGCCATGTTTTTCCAAGCCACTTTTAGGCCTCACTTTGAAACTATTATTAAACAAACACAAGACATCAATTAATTAGAGAATTGAAACCCATTCTGTTACCCACTCTCTTTGCTAATTATTAACCCATTAATTTATGTTACCTAGCTGAGCACACAAAGCAGCATTTATATTAACCTTCTTCTTTAGGCTATAAGGATTCTCCACAAGCTTTTGCCACAGAAAAGACATAATAAAACAAAAGCACACACAAATAAGCACATGCCATTAATTAAACAGCCGCATTTAATACTGACCTAAACAATAGACAAGATTAGTTTATTATTTTCCACACACTTGCGAATGCAACATAAAGCATATAAATTAGTCCCACATGTTCTTCTGTGTGAGTGCATTTTATAACTAAGTTGATTAATCATTTCAACACACATGCTTGTTAGTACTATTACATTGGTTATGGAAGTTTAACTTTGCGAGCTTGAACAAAATTTCATTCAACATCTCGCTCCATCATACTATACAAGTTCTGTTATTTCATTTCAGGATATTCTTTGATTTTTTGTGGAGTGTGCAATAGGACAGAGAGAAAAAAAGGGGGGACAAGTAGTACTCAAAACCAATATAAATAAGCACCACCCAGTGACATACCTCAAAACAACCGATTAAAAAGACACATAGATAAAAAACTACCCACTATGTCTTAAAACCAATCATAAAAGGCATCACACTGGAAATACCCACACATAGAGGGTTCCAAATAGATCTCATCTAATTTACCCTTCAGGAACTAATCTCTCTCTCTATTCAATTAATTAATTGATATATACATGATTTACAATGTTCTAGGCATAATCAAGGTAAGGTTTCTTGATATATAGAGCAAGGGACTGAACTACACAACAACAGAGGCAACCTTTATATTTAAGCTTATTCACAGATATGTATGAAGATCCTCTGTTGTATTTAAACCTCCTGGCCATTTACAATCGAACTCCAATATGTAATTTGTCTCTAGTCGACGTAAACTGGCCTCTCTGTCTCCTCCTCTCTTAGTTAAAGAGATTGCTTCCATTGCAAAATATCGGAGGAATTGGGGGTCACTGTTATGCACAGTCTGAAAATGTCTTGCAACTGGGTAGTTCTGATCTTTATTAATAATCGCCCTTAGGTGTTGTGAAATACGCTTGTGTACTGCCAGTTTGGTACTGCCTACATATTTTATACGGCATTCACATTCCAGGACATACACACAGTATTCTGTCTTACATGTAAGATGTTGCTTAATTTCCCTGGAGATATCAGAAAACGCTCTCCTGTAGGTCTTGGTATTAGTACCAAACTGACAGGCCCTACAGGTTAAACGTTTATAAAAACCCTTTCTGGAAGACAGCCAGGTTTCCTTTCTAAAACTCTCCTGACTGTTCCTAGACAAGATGTTGCCCATACTCCTGGCTTTACGGAAAGTGATTGCTGGATTTGAGGGCATTAGGTCACCAATCACAGGATCCTCCAGGATAAAGTGCCAATTTTGTCTTATGTTGCTTCTCAAATCCTTTTCCTGTTTAGAGTATGTCAGAATCAGTCTAGTCGGCTCTGCCTTAACATTTTGCACTCTTTGGTCCTTTTTTGCTTTATATTGGAGGAGTTCATTTCGGAGTTTTAATTGGGATTTTTTCATGGCGGCCGTCACAACTCTATGGCTGTACCCTCTATCTAAAAACCTAGCAAGGCTTTCCATTTGCTTTTCCTTCGCATCCAATGGATCACTACATATACGTCGGATGCGAAGCATCTCCCCATATGGTTTACTTTTTATTAAGTGTGGGGGATGAGCACTTGTAGCGTGTAATATTGTGTTGCCTGCCATGGGTTTTCTAAAAAGGGTAGTTGTTAAAACATTATTTTGTATTAAAACCTGTACATCTAAAATGTCACTGAGTGCCTGCTGATATCAAAAGTAAAATTAAGATTTAGATCATTACAATTAATACCCTCCATACATTTTAGCACACTTTCTTCCGATCCAATCCAAATCATCAATAAAACGCATCCAGCAGACTATGTTTTGTGTGCAGATGTCTTCATAATTGCGCCTGAGGACCAGTTCCTCTCACCAGCCCATAAAGAGACAAGCATAGCTGGGGGAGAAACTGGCCCCCGTGGCTACACCTTGCACTTGTTGATAGAACTGGCCATTGAACAGGAAATAATTATTTTCTAAGCAGAAGGACAACATTTCTAGTAACATCCTAGTGTGTTCAGCCTATTCAATTGGTCCTGTAGTTAGAAAATATTCTACAGCCTGTAGCCCATCTATATATATATATATATATATATATATACAATGTCAAGGAGCACTTCATGATGCTTGATGCTTTTTAGTGCCTTAATCATGGTGTGGAGAGGAAGCGGACGTGATCATTTACGTCCGCTTCCTCTCCACACAGAACACCATGAAGCACCAAGTAGTGTCCGTGTGTTCCTTGACATTGGGGAAGGAGTGGGTGATGATTTGGGCTTCTGGAGCTGACCTGTGTTTGTTGACTTTAGGACTCGGGCCCTTTACCATTCCTGATCAGTGCTAAAGTGCATATGCTCTCTGTGTCAATTGTTACTGTGATTGGTTATCCATGATTGGTGTATTTGATTTACCTGTATGTCCTTAGTAAAGTGCACTGAGTGTAACAGGGCTAGTAAATCAAATGCTACTAGTGGGCCTGCAATACTAATTGTGCCACCCACATGAGTAGTCCAGAAAGATGTCTCAGGCCTGCCAATGCGGTGCCTGTGTGCAGTTTGATAACTACTGTGTCGACTTGCCAAGTGCATCTACTTGCCATGCCCTACTCTTCCCTTTTCTTACACATAGGTCACCCCTATGGTAGGCCCAAGCTAGCCCCCCTCCTGGCAGGGTGCAGTGTATGTAAAAGGTAGGACATGTACTGGTATGTGTAACATGTTGTGATAGTGAAATGCTGCCAATTTTGTTTTTCACTATTGAAAGGCTATATTGCCCATAGGACAGAATAGGGAAGCCGTTGTAACATTTTACAAACATATTTTCCCATAGGAATAATATGGAACAATTGAGTTTAGTATCCCTGACCTCAGGATTTAATAACACATCTTTTAGAAAAGATGGTTTTTAAATCTTGTGTTTAAAAAATACAAATTTTAGAAAGTGGCTTTTTTCTTGTTCAACCTTCCTGTGTGTCTCTGCCTGTTTGTGAATTGACTGCCTGGCTTTGGAGTGACGGGGGCTGAGGAGGTGCAGTGGCTGCAGGAGCCTGGATGAGCCAGCACTAGGCTGAATAGGCCTAATCTGCATTTGGAGTGGTGGGAGGAGTAGCACCTGTACCTGAATAGGGCTGTATCTGCCTTCCACAATGCTGGCTCTGCCCCCTGTGGTGTGTCTGGAGCCAAGACTCACACTGACAATGGATATTGTTGTGCACTTGCAGAGTGACCCCAGAACTGGTTAGAAATGCTGGACAACAGTGAGACCGCAGCACTCATCCTCCTAGACCTCTCTGCCGCCTTCGACACCATCTGCCACCCCACTCTATGCGCACGCCTCCACGCCGCAGGTATCCGAGACAAGGCTCTGGAATGGCCACCTCCTTCTTCTCCAGCAGAACCCAGAGCGTCTGCTTCCCCCATTCCGAAGCCTCCGAGATCATCTGCGGCGTACCCCAGGGATCCTCCCTCAGCCCAACACTGTTAAAAATGTACATGGCCCCGCTCGTACACGTCGCCCGACGGCACGACCTCAACATAATCTGCTATGCCAACAACACTCAACTGATCCTCTCCCTCACCAAGGACCCCATCACCGCCAATGCCAACTTCCATGAAGGAATGAAGGCCGTCGCCGACTAGATGAAGATCAGCCGTCTGAAGCTGAACTCGGAATAGACGGAGGTCTTCATCCTCGGCTCCAACCCTTCAGCCTGGGATGACTCCTGGTGGCCGACGGCACTGGGGGCAGCCCCGACACCCACCGACCACGCACACAACCTGGGAATCATCCTCGACTCAATGCTCTCAATGACCAAGCAAGTCAATGCCATCTCCTCCCCCTGCTTCAACACCCTCTGCATGCTCTGCAAGATCTACAGATGGATCCCGACAGATACAAGAAAGACAGTCACCCAGGCCCTCGTCAGCAGCAGACTCAACTACGGAAATGCCCTCTACACAGGAGCCCTGACCAAGCTCATCAAACGACTGCAACGCATCCAAAACGCCTCGTCACGACTGATCCTCGACGTACTACGACTTGGCCACATCACCCCCTACTTGAGAAACCTGCACTGGCTCCCCGTCAACAAGAGGATATCCTTCAAGCTCCTCATCCATGTACACAAAGCACTCCACAAGACCGGCCCAGCCTACCTCAACAGATGGCTCTCCTTCTACATCCCCAACCTCCAGCTATGCTCCGCAGACCTCTCACTCACCACCGTCTCGTGCATCCGAAGAACAACCACCGGCGGGAGATCCTTCTCCCACCTCGCCGCCAAGACATGGAACACCCTCCCACTGAGCCTACGACAGACCCAAGACCTGCTGACCTTCAGGAGGATACTCAAGACCTCGCTGTTCAATCAGTAGCGCCCCCCCCCCCAGCGCCTTGAGACCCTCGCAGGTATGTAGTCCGCTTTACAAATGATTGATTGATTTATTGATTGATTGAACTGGGCTCAGAGCCCCTTTCACAAATAGAACAAAGACATTTTGTGGTATAAGTATCAGACCGAAAACACCAGACTTTAGATCATTCCTGGCATTCAAGAGGAACCTTTGTCTAGGAGAAGAGCTGGAGACATTGATGAGAAGTACTGCCCTTGCTGTGTGTCTGGGATTGGCCTGCAGTTGCTGTTTCTGCCAAGTGAAGGAGAAGGACTTTTCTGTGTGCTCTATCCTCTGCTTGAAGGAGATCTCCAAGGGCCTGAAGTGTGCTGGCCTCCTGTTCTGAAGTCTCAGGGAAACAAAAGACTTCCTGAAAATCTGCTTGTGTTGTTGGACCATTTGTGAGTCCTACCCTTGCCTGAGGTGCCTCTTTTCAGTTACAGGACTTCAGAGGTGGGTTTTGCAGCTAATCTCTGCAAGAATCGGTGCGAAGCATCACAAAGCCAGGCAAAGTCTCTCAGAACCGGCACCGGATGACATGAAGCCTTGCCAAGACTCGCCGGGTGACGCGAAGTCTCGCTGCGTAGCCCCCAGCACCAACACCGGACAGCGCAAAGCGATGCATCACCTCAGGTGTGTCAGACATCGTACCTATGCACCAAGTTTTCCACGCATCCCCTGCAGACCATAAGAGTTTTGGATTTTGACGCCTCACTTGCCCCTACAGTCCGGATTCGACGCATCACTTCTCCTGTGTGCAGCAGAACTGTTGCCTCGCCTCCGCAAGGACTCAGGAACTGACGCATCACTGTGTTTTCCAACCCTTCGAGTCTTGGTACAAATACTTTACACATTGTCTTTGGGATAAGCCTATCTGCACGTGCCAAACTACAAAGGGGGTGAGCAGGGGTTTTTCTAGAGTGTGTATCCACCTTACCCTCACTAGCGTGCATGCACATTTCTCACAAGAAATGTGCAGGGTCTTGCGCATGATCAGGTTTCGCAATGATCACCCAGAGACAGCGAGGAAGAGGAGGAGGGCAGTCCAGGGACGCCGCAGTACAGGTAAGTGGTTTTTGTTTTAGTTTTAATTAATGTCTAATTAATTGTGAATAGGGGGGTGGAAGCGGGTTGCGGAGTGGAGGGAAGTTTGTTCCCAACTCTGTGGACCTATGCATAGTCCCGCAATGCCCGCGCCGCCCAGGGTTACCTGAAAGGGGGGCAGGAGGGTGGACTGGGCCACACCACTGTGTTGGCCATGTGGGTACTGTCTGCCTGTTGGGACACATCTGTGAGCAAAGTAAGTTTAGGCGCTGCACAGATGGGGTCCAGAGGTGAGGATAAGGGCTCCTCATGGGTCAGCTTAGTGGGCCATGAGAACATGGATAGAGGGATTCAACTAGGTTCAGGAAGAAGTAGAACGGGAATAGACACCTGCTGTTGCGGGCCAGGTTTCATGTCATATCTCCCCAAGCAGGGATGCCCATTGAGGTATGGAGTGGTCTAACCTGGCTTTTGGTTGGAAGGGGGTTGTGTTGGAAATGGCTTTTGCAGGGTTATACCCAAACATTTTGCTTCTTTCTCCGTTTTCCCCTGACCTATGTTTGTTGGCTTTAGGGCTCTGGGCACTTTACAACTGCTGATCAAAACTAAAGTCCATATGCTCTCTGTGTAAATTGTTAGTGTGATTGGTTATCCATGATTGGCGTATTTGATTTACCAGTAGGTCCCTAGTAAGGTCCCTAGTAAGGTGCACTGAGTGTGCCAGGGCTGGTAAATCAAACGCTACTAGTGGGCCTGCAGCACTAATTGTGCCACTCACATGAGTAGCCCTGAAAAGGTGTCTCAGGCCTGCCACTGCGGTGCCTGTACGCAGTTTGCTAACTGCCATGTTGACTTGGCAAGTGCACCCACTTGCCAGGTCCTACCCTTCCCTTTTCTTACACATAGGATACCCCTATGGTAGGCCCAAGGTACAGGACCTCAGAGGTGGGTTCTGCGGCAGATCTTTGCAAGAACAGGCGCGAAGCATCGCAAAGCCGTGCAAAGTCACCTTGAACCAGCGCCGGACGACGCCAAGCCTCGTTGAGTCTCGCTGGGTGACACGAAGTCTCATCGCGCAGCCCCCAGCACCGACGCCGGATGGCGCGAAGCCTCACAAAGCAACGCATCACCTCAGGTGTGTCACTCATTGTACCTCTGCACCAAGTTTTCCACGCATCACCTGCAGACCAGAACCAACTTGGATTTCAACACCTCACTTCCCCCTACAGTCATGACTTTTGAAAATCAACTTTTTAACTGTGTATGTTGGATTTTCTGTCGTTCTGGTTTTTAGTTTTGATAAAAATATTTTATTTTTCTAAACTGGTGTGGTGACCATTTTTGGTGTTTTCACTGTGTTACTGTGAGTGTTGGTACAAATACTTTACACATTGCCTTTGGGATAAGCCTGTCTGCTCGTGCCAAGCTACCAAGGCAGTGAGCAGGGGTTATCTAGAGTGTGTATCCCCCTTACCCTGACTAGAAGCAAGGGTTCTTATTTGGACAAAGGTACCTACCTTTGCCAACTAGAGACGCCCATTTCTAACATCTTATCACTAGAAGGTACTCGCGCTTTGCATCGCGCTATGCGCCTAAATACCGCGCTATCATTTTTTAAAGCTACCCTTATAACTATTTGTGTTCTTCTTAGTTGTATTTTGCCCTGATTTTAATAGGACTTATTGTAACCCCCTCACTTGCACTCTAATCGGCTCCTTCACCGCTGTTTTGGCGGGTCCGGTTTCTGGGGTGGGATTGGCTTTGGGCGCCATCTTGGAGTGGTGTTCACTTTGGGCGCCATCTTGGAGTGGTGTTCACTTTGGGCGCCATCTTGGAGTGGTGTTCACTTTGGGCGCCATCTTGAAGTGGTGTTCACTCTGGGTGGGTGTTGCTGACGAGCGGTCTAGCGCTCCGGCTGAGTGGAGGGACGCCTATTTAAGGCGACCTGCCCTGTGGGCTGCCCTGAGAAGGTACTCGCGCTTTGCATCGCACTATGCGGCTAAATACCGCACTATCATTTTTAAAGCTACCCTTATAACTATTTGTGTTCTTCTTAGTTGTATTTTGCCCTGATTTTAATAGGACTTATTGTAACCCCCTCACTTGCACTCTAATCGGCTCCTTCACCGCTGTTTTGGCGGGTCCGGTTTCTGGGGTGGGATTGACTTTGGGCGCCATCTTGGAGTGGTGTTCACTTTGGGCGCCATCTTGGAGTGGTGTTCACTTTGGGCACCATCTTGGAGTGGTGTTCACTTTGGGCGCCATCTTGGAGTGGTGTTCACTCTGGGTGGGTGTTGCTGACGAGCGGTCTAGCGCTCCGGCTGAGTGGAGGGACGCCTATTTAAAGCTCCCTCCAACGCGCAGCGGTTACGCGCAGTGGGCGTGCCTTCGCTGTGCCTGAGTCGTGCCAGAGTCCTGCCCGTCTGCGCCCATCCACGCTAAGGAGGCACGGCCCGCGACAGAACTCTGGACCTGGCCATCATGACTTTTCCTTTGAGAACTTATAGTAGGGCCGATCTACTGGCCCTTCGGGACCGATGTACACATTACGAGTTTTCGCCTGTAGTCCCGCTTTGTGGCCCATATCATTGTAGGTGTGGTGCTTGGTCATTGGAACCCCCCTCTCTTATACGCTCCTTGGGGCCTGTTATAAAGAGGGTAGGGCATCGGGACTTGAGTATCTGGAGCTTAAACGTCAGATCAGTGGTAAAGCACCATCAGGAGGTTTACGACCTTCTCATTGATGGTTCGCCGGATGTGCTTTTTCTGACGGAAACGTGGCTCCAGGACTCTGTCTCCTCGATAATTAACCTTAGCCTTTCCCCCAGAGTATGCTATTTTTACTTTAAATCGGACGACTAGAGGTGGAGGCATTGCGATGGCCACTAAACGGTGTTATCCCTGCGAGTGGAAAGCCGCTGAACTTTTGGGGTGTGAGGGTGCCTTATTTAAAATAGCATTTAGTCACCAGTTTACCTTCTCTGGTTTATTAATTTACCGGCCTCCGGGCTGTGACTCTGTTTTTAGGGCTGCTCTTCCTGAGTACATTAGTACAGAGGCACAAGGATGCGCAAATTTTAATGTTGTGGGAGATCTTAATCTCCATTTGGACTGCCCTTCTTTACCCTCTATTAGGAGCTTTCTGGCGGATCTTGAGACTCTACAGCTCTCGCAGATGATTACTTTCCCCACACATAGAGGTGGTCATACTCTTGACCCGTTCTTCACAAATCTAGAAGGATTCAGAGTTCTTGGTTCCTCCCAGTTGGTCTGGACAGACCACATGCTGGTGAAAACGGCATGCTCTTTGTCTGACTCTCCTTTTCTATCTCAGGACAGACTTGTTTTTAAACAACACTGGAACAAATTAAGACTGGAGGATTTTTACCATCTGCTCGAGGAGGTTCCTTTAGGTCCGTTCACCGAGGTCGATTGTGGATACGACTCCTTCTGTGAGTGGATATCTGGTGCCCTCGATTCTTTGATTCCTATGTGTTGGTCCAAGTGTCATCGGAAGGAGCGGAGTCCTTGGTATGACACTTCCTTGGCATCTCTTAAGAGGGCCTGTAGACAGGCCGAAAGATTATGGAGGAAGTCGTACGACCCAGATCTGAAGATATGTTATCTGGCCAAGGTCAAGATATACCACAGGGCAGTGTGTCAAACTCGCGCTTCCTTTTATGCTCAACAGTTTCAGAATTCTGCCAATCCAACAAAACTTATTTTTAAAGTATTAAAGGACCTGATGGCGAAGAGAGCAACTGCAGTGGAAATATGCTCGGATTCACATTGTGAGGGTTTGGCCTCTTTCTTCCATGAAAAAGTGCAAGCCATCTATCGCACTTTTCCAACGGGTTCCCTGATGCTAGAGCAGGTTGGTCACACCTTAGGTGAGGGGAATGTCTTTCTATCTTACCCCCCTTATCTTTGGAGGTGTTTGACTCTCTCAGCGCCAAAATCTGGTTCTCCGGCAGACCAGCTGAAACCGGCCCAACTCAAGACCCTGGCGCCAGTTTGCCGCACCCCGGTGCTGTCCTTGATCAACCTGTCCCTCTCTTCTGGAGTGGTTCCCGTCAGATGGAAGCAGGCAGTAGTCTCGCCAATTCTGAAGAAGGCAACCCTTGACCCCCTTAAACCTGAAAGCTACCGCCCTATCTCCCTTCTCCCTTCGGCCATGAAAATAGCGGAGGCCCATGTGAATGCCACTCTTACAGACCATCTTGCTAGGCTTAACATTCTCGACCCTACCCAGAACGGGTTCCGTGCGGGTCACAGCACGGAGATGGCCCTTCTCTCGATGGTCGAGCATCTGCGTTCCGTGCTGGATTCCGGTCGGACGGCGCCACTATTGTTATTAGATCTCAGTGCCGCCTTCGACACGGTCTCGCACGGGATTCTGATTCGGCGTCTTGAGATGTGGGCGTTTCTGGCTCCGCCTTGCACTGGTTTCGATCCTTCCTTACGGATAGGTCATTCCAGGTGGCGATCCCACCCGGTAAGTCGTCATCCTACCCGTTAGACCAGGGAGTCCCACAGGGGTCATCACTGAGTCCCACCCTTTTCAATCTGTATGTGAGACTGTTGGCTGCGGTCATCAAGCGGTGGGGCCTGACCATGGTCTCTTACGCAGATGACACGCAGCTGGCGGTCACACTGAGTGGGGACTCAGACCTGGAGGCTCCCAGGTTCTGTGATGGTCTGCGGGAAGTGGCTAACTGGATGAATTCCAACTGTCTCCAGTTAAACACCAAGAAGACGGAGATTATGGTGGTTGGTAAACAGGTGGCTTTGTGGGGCGACAAATGGTGGCCTTCGGAGTTGGGTGTGACTCCCCTCCCAGCGGCAGAGGTAAAAAACCTGGGGGTGTGGCTTGATCCTTCTCTGAGTTTCATCTGTCATACCAAGAAGGTGGCAGCTTCTTGCTATGGCATCATCAGAGGACTTCGACCCATCCTCAAATTCTTTGATGCACCCACAAGACAGCTGGTGGTCCAAGCATCAGTGCTGTCCAGGCTGGACTATGCCAGCTCCCTACTGGCGGGGGTTAACCAGTCAGAATTTCTGCGGCTCCAGCGGGTTCAAAACGCTGCGGCCTGACTGGTGACAGGTCTGCCTAGGCGGTGCTCGGTGTCCAATGCCCTGCGCTCTCTCCACTGGCTCCCTGTGCAGCAGAGGATTAGATTCAAGGTTCTCTGCCTTGCATTTAAAATCCTCAAGGGTACTTCCTCACAAATCTTGGAGAAACTGCTGATCCCCTATGTCCCCTCTCGCACTCTTAGATCGCTAGGCCAGAACTTAGCAGTGGTCCCGCGTTTTAAGTTGAGCAGAATTGGTGGCCGCTCCTTTCGAGTCCTGGCAGCGAGCTGGTGGAATTCTCTTCCTCCACAAATCCGGGCCATCGATGAGCTCCTTCAGTTTAGACGGGCTATCAAGACCTTTTTATTTGTTTAGCTCATCTGTTGTGTCTCTTCTCCTTTCTGCCCGCTTTTAATGTTGTGTTGTGTTTACCTTCTCAAAGCGCCAGGACGCCCCTTTGCTGGGGCAGCTGTGCGCGGTACAAATAAAAATAACATAACATAACATAACATAACATCTCCTGACTTAAAATCAATCATCTTGGTATATCGCCTCTTGTCAGCATAGGCTTTCATCTTTTTCTTGTTAACCAAGTCCTTTATCCAAGTTGTAGTCTTACTTCCTTCTCTTTTGTTGGCCCATTGAGGTAACTGTGTTGTCAATGCTCTCCTGAACATCAAAGTTGCAGGACTTTCTCGGTGGTCAAATGAGGAGGAAAAGGCTAGAATGGTGGATTTCAAAACAGTTTTTAAACTGAGCCTCTCAAGAGTTGCAAGCTGTACTGTTTTCTTTAGCGTAGTCATAGAATGCTCAACTAGTCCATTGACCTATAGCCACAAAGGTGTACTCTTCTGATGCTTTATGTTTAGATGTTCCAGGAAATCCTTGAATTCTCAATTGTTGAATGGTGGGCCATTATCAAACTTCAAAATGGTTGGAATGCTCCATGTTGCAAAGATAATGTGATATGTAAATGGATTGATATGGCAGCTGGAATATTTGGTTTTACAAGAAATTAATGCAGGCTTCAGCCATCCAGGATGGAGTGCCTCATCCTTGTATAGTCCCCACTGTTCAATTCCAGGAGGCATCTTGGCTTTTAGATTGCCAAAGACAGTCAATCGAGCTTGATGATCATTTACCAGAGTAAAAACCTTTCTATTCAGTAATACATGGAAATATTCACAAGCCCAGACCACGGGCAAACCTTCTTTCTCAGGTTGTGAGTAAGCACCTTCTGTCTGGGACAAACTTCTACTGGCATAGGCCACATATGCCTTCGAGCATGGGGTGCCCGCTGTGCTGTGCAAGGATAGCACCTAACCCGACTCAGCTAGCATCAACAGCAAACTCTATAGGAAGCTTTGGATTATAATAGGCCATTTCAGTAGCAGTTTCAATGGCTTGTTTGATCTTCTTTAAACTTCTCTCATTTCTATTCTTGTGACCACTTAAATGAAACATTTTCCTTTGTTAATTCTCATAAGGGGGCACTTATAGTAGCAAAGTCTCATATGTATCTTCAACAGTAACTGTCCATGCCAAGAAATTAACGTATCATACAAACATCTTGTGGGGGATCAGCATTTGACAGGGCTTGTACTTTGACAGGATATCTGAAATTATATGGTCAAGGAGATGTAACTTTGTCTCATGGAACTCACACTTGTCTGCATTCATAGTCAGGCCTGCATCAGTCAGTAAACAACATACATGGGTGAGAGCTTTATCATGCTCCTTCTGTGTAGCTCCGAAAATCAATATGTCATTGCTATAATTGAATGCATTCACAACCGGCTATATAAATTGTCAAATGACTTATTGGAAAAGTTCTGCTGCTGATGACACTACAAAACAGAGTCTCTTATGTCAAAACAGACCGACATGTGTAGAAAATGTGTAGAAAATGTTGCAATATACCTGCAATCTTTTTTGAGTTCCAACTGAGGATAACTTTTATTTAAATCAAGGCTTGAGAAGACCTTTGCACCATTTAATTGCATTATCATGTCAGCAATGTGTATACCTGGATGTCATTCTCACTCCATTGCCTTGTTTACTTGATGCATATGCATTCCACTCCTTCACTGTCCTTTTTGAGCACTACCACTATGGGAGAAATCCATGGTGTTGGACCATTTGACACACAGTGACCAAAAACTCAGCCGCGCTACGCAGAGTTCTGCATGCGGCGGAGTGTGTTTAGTGATGCTGTTCGCGTTGAATTTTAGTGCCAGGTGATTGTCCTGAGCAGTAAAATCAGCACTAACGACATCATACGCACCACAAAAGGGCACTGCTGCTGCTTTTCTTACAATACACAAAAGATTGCCCCCTTCTCAGTTTATTTTAGGTTGAGGACCAAATAAACTATTACATTAAATCTGGTCCGGTATATTTATTTATACCTTTTAATCACGTTCTTTCATACAAAAATTATTTCAAATGGCAGAAAGAGAGTACACAATACAAACAATTATTAACAAACCTATTAAGTGGACAATTAACACAAAGCATATTACGAAAATATCAAACAAATAACATCAACATTACATCCAACAATCAGTATAAATTGCAGTGCAACAATTTTGCAATATATTCAGTCAATTCAATGATCAAAAATGTTTTACATAAAAAGGGTTACTACATTTCAAGAGCAAATAGAAACATGTATCACTATTATCCAGAGACACACTTGTTGTTGCAATTGGCTCTTGCTGGGGTAGCCGATGCGTTTCAAGTTCGGACCATGAGTGTCCAAACCATCATCAGGGCTGTGTTTTATTCTGTTAGGATGCAGAAAAACGCAGTTTATATACAACCAATTTGCCTCTTTTGGTAAAACTCACCTGTTTGGATAAGTAACAAATGTACCTGTGTGATACTATATAGTTGGCCTGTGATCGCTTCTATCACTGGACACAATTCTTTTCTTCAAGTATCCAGTGGGGCGCCTTATTCCACAAAAACAATCTGGGAAACAAACAACATATTGTCTATATTTACTAAACACAATATTTGGGGTTTACAACCACCCAATATTGTTTTTTTGGGGGTTTCATACCTTAGTCTGCGCTATCTTGCGGCGCACGAAGGGGCGGAGGAATGTCTTTTTCTTTTTCTTGTGATCCTAATTATACGACACATAACCTGCTTTTAGATACCCTTTGTCTGTTAGTAAAATTATAGGTACTTGTGAATATGAAACCCATCTTGTACCTTTAGTTCGCGTGCTGGTCACATTCAAGGGACTTCGTTTTTTCTTTAAATACTGCTGCGTCTACCTGTTTATACAATACACTTGTAAGTGCCCAGAAATTCCAGAAATTTTAAAATTCTTATAGCACAAATCGCCTGGTTGTTACAACAGGTTACGCAGATTTTCGTACCTGTGCTTGTGGTAGAACGAGGCGTCGCCTCTCGCCCCCCGTCTACCGCCCCGTCCAGGGCTGTGGATGTATCGGCCTCAGCTTCTCTTTAGTATTTAACATGATCCGATAAGGCAACAATTCTGCCGTTCTGTAAGGAGAGGAGCGCATAGTAAGACCCTTCGCATAAATCAGGTTTTTGTTGATTTAAAGGAGGCTCTGCGCTGCCGCGCGTATGGCATTACCTGCTTATGCAGTCCGCTAGTCTTGCATTCAGCTTCTCGATCGCTCCATGCTCAATTGTGAAGCCGGCGGCCATGTTGCCGACCTACAAAAAGGACTGCTCTTCAAATTAGTGCATTGTGGGGATTGTAGTGTATTGGAAATTAAAACGCATGAATCATGCATGCGTAAGTGGCAAATGGGGATTATTTGAAAGACCCTAGTATTTAAAAGTGGAAATTGCAGGGTTGTGTCATTAGGATTCGAGCAATGCGGATTTAATACACAACATCACAAATCAAAAGTTAATACTACAAAGTTGCGGATTAAGTGTTTCAGTCTTAGCGAATACAACCGAGCAGTATGACGCAAAGTCTCAAATTCTTGACAATTCTGACATATTGTTCGAGCCAGTCATTGTACAGTTAAATTTCAAAATAAGGTATGCTTCCTTTTCTAGTAGCATCCTGTCAATGTCCGCAGGGCGTTGTACGTTACTCATTGTATGGAGGACAGACCATCTGAAGTCAGTTTCACTGTGTGACATCTCGACAAAATGTTCAACCATAGGGGCTGTGAGTATTTTCTTCTTGATTCTTGACCTGTGTTGTCCTATTCGGAGATTAACCTGCTGGTTTGTTTTGCCTATGTAAATTCTTGGACAAGGGCAAATGATCACATAAATCACGTTTTTGGTTTTACAGTTTGAGAAGCCAAGGTGTTTCCACTTGACTCCTTGGTGCTGGAACTCATTGCCTTCAATAGTGCTGCCACATGCAACACAATTGCCGCACCTATGATGCCCCTCTAATGGTTTCATGTGCCAAAGTGCCCGAAGATCATGTTTTGGTTGAGACTTCGGAAGGTCCGCTCTCACTATTTGATCTCCCAAGCTCTTGTTCTTTTTATATGCAAAAATGGGACGCGGAAATGGGCATTCTAAATCTTCCAGTAGGTGCCAGTTTTTAAGGACCGCTTGTCTAAGATTATGCGTATCCGGCCCAAAGGTTGTAACGCATACTAATCTGTCTAGTTCCTTCTTCTCTTTGACCTGTAATAAGGTTTCCCAAGGGGTAAACCTAGCCCTTTTGTAAGAATTTTTCAGAAGTTTCGTGGGTACCCTCTATGGATCATCTCATTGCAGAATACCTGGGCATGATGGTCGTAGTCACCTATCTCAGAGCAATTTCTCCGGATACGTAACATTTGCCCATACGGCAAATTGGCCCTCAAGCTTCTGGGGTGGTAACTTTTGTGATGCAAAATGGTCTTTTTGTCAGTAGATTTTTTATATAGGGATGTCTTTAATTTGCCATCCTCACAGGTGACCTCAACATCCAAAAATGTCATTCTTGTGGTACTTGTCTCAATAGAGAATTTGATATCTCTATGTCTGTTGTTAATCCAATCATGGAACGCCAAGAGGTCTGTCTGGCTCCCCTGCCACAGGAGCCAGACGTCGTCTATGTACCGCCACCATTGCATGATGTTAGCCTTGTATGGATTATTGTTCTCTACTGTGCCATGTAGAGCACTATATAACAAAAAAGGAGGAGTACCACCATAGATAAGGCTGGAGAGCGATATCGGTGGGATGGAATTCTAATGAGAAAAAAGAAGAAGTCCTTCTTTGTTTTTAATAAACCCCTCACTCACCGACATGGTCGGTGACATGCTTCATCATCGGGGCCACCTTGACAGCCGAGTGCCATCAAGGTGTGCTGCAACACCTGGGATACAGTGGAGCGGGTATGTGAGCGATGAATGTAGAAAAAAGAAATCAGTGAGTTAAAAATTGTCCTGGTATGGCTTATACAATATTTTATTCTAAGACTACTGTACAATAATAAAAACAGTGCGTGTCGATACAGTGAAGGTTTTATTCTGACCAAATGTATCTGTGAAATATGTGTGAGGTCTACATGTTTCAAACCGTTGGGAAATTACCGGTTTTTCTTAAGGACCAAAATAAAGGTGTTGGGTGGTCAGGGTACACTAACACCTTGCCATACCTGCAACCCTTTGTTCCCAAATAACAAGGAGGTTGTTATAGGGCAAAGAAAAAAGCAACCCAAAAGTGGTTGCATTAAAAGCAGAAAAAACCTGTGGAGAAAAAGAAATTTTATTTTAAGTCAACAATACTAGTTACATGCCTGCAACGTAGTGAAGTGACGGATCTGCTCTTTCTCTGAATCATCCCACATCCATTTAAAACGAACTACTCAGGTGCGGTGGTTGAGTGTTGTTTAACAGTAAAGTTTAGGGTTGATTGTAGACACACCTATCAATATAAGTGTGAAAGAGAACGAGCATAGTCTATTCACTGCAAGTTCGTTTCGGCTAACTAGTGCGTGCCTAGGTATTACTCATATTTTAATGGTGCCAGGGAATACCGACGTGCTAAGAGTACAACTTGATCCAAAATAGACAGTACAAAACAGACATAACACATATTGTAAATAAAACGTGCTCACTCTTCTTTTGGGGTTTAGAATGCTGCACGGGATTAGAGGGAAGGGAGGCCACAATACAGGAAACGTATTCTGCAAATGGAAAATTGTAGGAGATCAGCAAAGGGCTGGGTGAAGTGCTAGTCGGCACCACAATGCTGCTTGGGTAGGGTAACTAGAAACGGACGTGTTTCTTTTTAGTGCAGCCGGAATCTACTTACAGTTTCAGTGGTCTGATTACAGCCGTATACCTATTTCGCCCCTCCATACGCCCGTTGAGAGACAAATGCGGAGTTGTATTTAAAGGTAGCCGCCACTGGAGTCGGAGTGGGCGTGGTTACCGTCACGTAAAGACGTCTTGCGGTAACAGGGGAACCTATGGTGGCCCATCAGGTCAGAGGTTGCCATAGAAACGGAACACAGATTTACAAAAGAGCTTCAATGGGAGGAGCGTTCAGACTCAAGGGGGGTAGTCATGGGAACGTGATAACATACACGGAAATGAAACAAGGGAGGAGATAGCCATTCAGCATGGTATAATGGGATGTATACCAATACTGGGTCTGTCAAAGGTATTTAGGAGAGTACACTCGCCCAGGGTATATTATCGTTCAGGCCGTTCACGTGTGTTGATAATCTGTATACCCATCTTTGTTCTTTTTCATACAAACGTTTTTGTATGTTTGGTCCAGGGGTCACTTGCTCAATGATGGTCCAAAACATATCGTTTGGTGTGTGGGCTTTCTCAATGAAATGATCAGTAAGTCGGGTCGCATTTTTCTTGCAGCGTATGGTGCTGCGATGTTCGCATATCCTTTGTTTGGCTTTGCGGGTGGTCATTCCTATGTACCGCTTCTTGCAAGTGCATTCGATTAAGTATACCACATTACTACTGTTGCAATTGGTGTGTGAAATCTGCCTCCAGATTTTGCCAGGCTCCAGATCAAGTGTTTTAGTATTCCTGGTCAAATGACATACACTGCAATCTCCGCAGCGGTAGCGACCGGTTACATCTGGTAAACCCCAGGTCCTGGTTATAGATGGTGTAGTTGGCGCTGTCCTTACTTTAGGTCTAGTGTTGACAAGAGTGTCTCTTAGACTTTATGATTTCTTGAAAGAGAACAGAGGCTTCTCCCAGTGTAGATTTCCAGTGTTCACGATAGCCCAGTGTTTATTTATGCTTCTGGTCACTTGATTTGATATTGGATTAAATGTGGTCACACATGTCAAGAGTATTTCCTCATTTCTCTCGGGTTTCTCTTCGAGAAGGGCGTCTCTAGGCTGATTTCTGGCCCTCTTTTGGCATTTGTTCACTATTTTATTCGGGTATCCACGGTTACCTAATTTTTCAGACAGGTCCTTTGTTTGTTTTTTGTACTCAGATCATTGGCTGCAGTTTCTACGCAGTCTTAAAAACTGTCCGTAGGGTAGGTTCTCCCTTAGTGGCCGTGGGTGGAAACTCTCGAATCATAATAGGTTATTTTTTGAGGTAGGTTTGTAATGAGTTCTTGTCTCTAGATGATTCCCTTCTTTGCTAATGACTACATCAAGAAACACAATTTCCTGCTTATCATAGCAGTTGGTGAATTTGAGGTTGTTGTCACAAGTGTTTATCCAGGAAATGAACTGATCAAGCTGTTCGACAGGTCCTTGCCAAATCGCCAGGACATCATCAATGTAACGTCTCCAAAAAGTCACATTTGCGCGAAAAGGATTTCTTTCATTCAGAATAAATTTGTTTTCGAAGTCGTAAACGTACAGACCAGCTATACTGGGGGCAAAAACTCTTCCCATTGATGTGCCCCCAGTTTGCAGGAACAGGGTGCCCTCGAATTCAAAGTAGTTACGTTTTAGAGCCAATGTAGCACATTCCAGGATGAAGGCTTTTGATGTATGAAAAGGCCAGTCCGCATTGTCCAGAGTGTTACCCAGGACTCGGATGGTGTCGTCCTGGGGTATGCTCGTGTACAGACTCTCTATATCAAAACTGAGCAGGACTGTGTTTTCATCAACCTCCAGATTCTGTAGTAGATTTAGTAGGCTCTTGGTGTCCTGTAGGTAAGTGGTTGATTTTTGAACAATAGTTTTCAAGAAAAAATCGCAGAACCTTGAAAGCGGTTCTAGCAGGGAGCCAATGCCTGAAACGATCGGTCGTCATTTTCGGTAGGATGTAGAAATAAGGGATTTTGCCTTCGGTAGTGCATAAGTAATCTGCTTCCTGTTTGGATATTGTACCAGAGGTTTCGGCAATTTCAACTAGTTGAAGAATTTCAGCTTTCAATTCATTTGTGGGATCAGTGTCTAGCACCTGGTAGTTTTTTGTGTCGCTCAAAAGTCGGATACATTCCTCGCGGTAGGAGGTCATGTCCATAACCACAAGTCCGCCACCTTTGTCAGCTGGTTTTATTATAGTGGTTTCACAAGCACGTAGTTCTTTTATTGCTGTTTTTTCTGCTTTACTCAGGTTCTGGAACTGGGAGGATGCCTGCATTTTTTCGACATCATTATAAACCGCTTGTTCAAAAGCCATCAATTCAACCGGGGTAGTGTGTGGAGGAGGCATGAAGGTCGACTTCAACCTTAGTCCACTTTCATTCGCCACTTCACTTTCCCTCGGTGGGCCCTGCTTTTCAAAGAAAGCTTTTAGTCTTAGTTTCCTAAAGAAACTGGCCAGCTCGCAGTGTAACTGGAATTTGTCTAACCGGGCAGTGGGGACGTAGCCAAGTCCCTTGTTTAGAACACATTCTTCAGTAGGTGTTAGAGGTCTTGAGGATAGATTGGTAACTAAGGTTTCGCACTGCTCATGCCTGCCTTGCTCTTCGTTCTGTTGCTCACTGGGTCGTCTTCCTCCCAGTGTACTTGGTTGGCCTGTCTGTTTTTTCCTCTTCCCCTTCTGCCCCTGTGAAAAAAAGGGGGCCGAAACTGATTTTGATGGAATGGGGGAGGCTGAAAATATGGCTGAAAAGGAGGTTGCCATCCAAACATTTGGAAATTTGCTGCTTGGTTGAAAGGATCTTGAAACATAGGAGGGTTGAACCTAGGCCAAAAATTGCCTTGCCCTCTTCTACCTCCTCTTCCTCGTTGTCTGTTAACACTGGTATTTGACCCAGTGCTGCTGCCTGATGAGTTACTTGAGGCATCTGAATCGGATGTAGCCTTCTCTGGTGGTTTAAAGTCAGGGTCAGAATAAGGATAGGTTTTAACAAACGAGAACCTTTTCAAATCCTTTTGAAATTTTGTGACGTTTTGTTGAGTCAAGTTATCCTTATATTCAGTTATCTCTTTATTTATTTCATCGAGTCTCCTTTTGTATCCAGTTATGGTTGTCTTGATATGCGTTTCAGTTTTTTGGATTTCTATTTGGATAGTTTCGGATAATCTTATAGCCGTTTTTATAATTAGTGCAATCCAGTCATGTGTGCAGTGCCAGGCTATTAAAGCCCAGTCTTTTCTGAATTGGGCATCGTTAAGAAAAATCCGTGGAGCGTTTGTCACCAGAAGGCCCTTCGGGGCCATGTTGTTCGAAACATACTCTTTCAGAATGGTACCGTGTAGTATGGTTCTTATGCGTTCCCTCTTCATCTCAGTAAGTTTTTCCCAATCGCCTGTTTGTGATATTGTTTGTGAGAAGCTAGCATCTGCAAAGCCAGAGATCTCGCCCATGATGGCGTCAATCTCTTCTGTAGAAAAAGTAAGGCCTTGGTTTTCCCCCATGTTGGAAAATATGTGTGTTAGTGAAGTGTCTGTGAAAGTCATAAGGATCAAAGAAGGACAGAAACTCTCGCAGCTGTGCGCTGCCAAGGTATATTATAAACAAAATGGAGAGTAAAGGGATTTTATCCACCTTGGTGGACGGAAGGGTACTCCCAATCCCCTGGATAGGTAACTATATAACAAAAAAGGAGGAGTACCACCATAGATAAGGCTGGAGAGCGATATCGGTGGGATGGAATTCTAATGAGAAAAAAGAAGAAGTCCTTCTTTGTTTTTAATAAACCCCTCACTCACCAACATGGTCGGTGACATGCTTTATCATCGGGGCCACCTTGACAGCCGAGTGCCGTCAAGGTGTGCTGCAACACCTGGGATACAGTGGAGCGGGTATGTGAGTGATGAATGTAGAAAAAAGAAATCAGTGAGTTAAAAATTGTCCTGGTATGGCTTATACAATATTTTATTCTAAGACTACTGGACAATAATAAAAACAGTGCGTGTCGATACAGTGAAGGTTTTATTCTGACCAAATGTATCTGTGAAATATGTGTGAGGTCTACATGTTTCAAACCGTTGGGAAATTACCGGTTTTTCTTCAGGACCAAAATAAAGGTGTTGGGTGGTCAGGGTACACTAACACCCTGCCATACCTGCAACCCTTTGTTCCCAAATAACAAGGAGGTTGTTATAGGGCAAAGAAAAAAGCAACCCAAAAGTGGTTGCATTAAAAGCAGAAAAAACCTGTGGAGAAAAAGAAATTTTATTTTAAGTCAACAAAACTAGTTACATGCCTGCAACGTAGTGAAGTGACGGATCTGCTCTTTCTGTGAATCATCCCACATCCATTTAAAACGAACTACTCAGGTGCGGTGGTTGAGTGTTGTTTAACAGTGAAGTTTAGGGTTGATTGTAGACACACCTATCAATATAAGTGTGAAAGAGAACGAGCATAGTCTATTCACTGCAAGTTCGTTTCGGCTAACGAGTGCGTGCCTAGGTATTACTCATATTTTAATGGTGCCAGGGAATACCGACGTGCTAAGAGTACAACTTGATCCAAAATAGACAGTACAAAACAGACATAACACATAACACATATTGTAAATAAAACGTGCTCACTCCTCTTTTGGGGTTTAGAATGCTGCACGGGATTAGAGGGAAGGGAGGCCACAATACAGGAAACGTATTCTGCAAATGGAAAATTTTAGGAGATCAGCAAAGGGCTGGGTGAAGTGCTAGTCGGCACCACAAAGCTGCTTGGGTAGGGTAACTAGAAACGGACGTGTTTCTTTTTAGTGCAGCCGGAATCTACTTACAGTTTCAGTGGTCTGATTACAGCCATATACCTATTTCGCCCCTCCATACGCCCGTTGAGAGCCAAATGCGGAGTTGTATTTAAAGGTAGCCGCCATTGGAGTCGGAGTGGGTGTGGTTACCGTGACGTAAAGACGTCTTGCGGTAACAGGGGAATCTATGGTGGCCCATCAGGTCAGAGGTTGCCATAGAAACGGAACACAGATTTACAAAAGAGCTTCAATGGGAGGAGCGTTCAGACTCAAGGGGGGTAGTCATGGGAACGTGATAACATACACGGAAATGAAACAAGAGAGGAGATAGCCATTCAGCATGGTATAATGGGATGTATACCAATACGGGGTCTGTCAAAGGTATTTAGGAGAGTACACTCGCCCAGGGTATATTATCGTTCAGGCCGTTCACGTGTGTTGATAATCTGTATACCCATCTTTGTTCTTTTTCATACAAACGTTTTTGTATGTTTGGTCCAGGGGTCACTTGCTCAATGATGGTCCAAAACATATCGTTTGGTGTGTGGCCTTTCTCAATGAAATGATCAGTAAGTTGGGTCGCATTTTTCTTGCAGCGTATGGTGCTGCGATGTTCGCATATCCTTTGTTTGGCTTTGCGGGTGGTCATTCCTATGTACCGCTTCTTGCAAGTGCATTCGATTAAGTATACCACATTACTACTGTTGCAATTGGTGTGTGAAATCTGCCTCCAGATTTTGCCAGGCTCCAGATCAAGTGTTTTGGAATTCCTGTTCAAATGACATACACTGCAATCTCCGCAGCGGTAGTGACCGGTTACATCTGGTAAACCCCAGGTCCTGGTTATAGATGGTGTAGTTGGCGCTGTCCTTACTTTAGGTCTAGTGTTGACAAGAGTGTCTCTTAGACTTTGTGATTTCTTGAAAGAGTACAGAGGCTTCTCCCAGTGTAGATTTCCAGTGTTCACGATAGCCCAGTGTTTATTTATGCTTCTGGTCACTTGATTTGATTTTGGATTAAATGTGGTCACACATGTCAAGGGTATTTCCTCATTTCTCTCGGTTTTCTCTTCGAGAAGGGCGTCTCTAGGCTGATTTCTGGCCCTCTTTTGGCATTTGTTCACTATTTTATTCGGGTATCCACGGTTACCTAATTTTTCAGACAGGTCCTTTGCTTGTTTTTTGTACTCAGATAATTGGCTGCAGTTTCTACGCAGTCTTAAAAACTGTCTGTAGGGTAGGTTCTCCCTTAGCCGGCGTGGGTGGGAACTCTCGAATCTTAATAGGTTATTTTTTGAGGTAGGTTTGTAATGAGTTCTTGTCTCTAGATGATTCCCTTCTTTGCTAATGACTACATCAAGAAACACAATTTCCTGCTTATCATAGCAGTTGGTGAATTTGAGGTTGTTGTCACAAGTGTTTATCCAGGAAATGAACTGATCAAGCTGTTCGACAGGTCCTTGCCAAATCGCCAGGACATCATCAATGTAACGTCTCCAAAAAGTCACATTTGCGCGAAAAGGATTTCTTTCATTCAGAATAAATTTGTTTTCGAAGTCGTAAACGTACAGACCAGCTATACTGGGGGCAAAAACGCTTCCCATTGACGTGCCCCCAGTTTGCAGGAACAGGGGGCCCTCGAATTCAAAGTAGTTAAGTTTTAGAGCCAATGTAGCACATTCCAGGATGAAGGCTTTTGATGTATGAAAAGGCCAGTCCGCATTGTCCAGAGTGTTACCCAGGACTCGGATGGTGTCGTCCTGGGGTATGCTCGTGTACAGACTCTCTATATCAAACTGAGCAGGACTGTGTTTTCATCAACCTCCAGATTCTGTAGTAGATTTAGTAGGCTCTTGGTGTCCTGTAGGTAAGTGGTTGATTTTTGAACAATAGTTTTCAAGAAAAAATCGCAGAACCTTGAAAGCGGTTCTAGCAGGGAGCCAATGCCTGAAACGATCGGTCGTCCAGGTGGTGGTAGTCTACCCTTATGCATTTTCGGTAGGATGTAGAAATAAGGGATTTTGCCTTCGGTAGTGCATAAGTAATCTGCTTCCTCTTTGGATATTGTACCAGAGGTTTCGGCAATTTCAACTAGTTGAAGAATTTCAGCTTTCAATCCATTTGTGGGATCAGTGTCTAGCACCTGGTAGTTTTTTGTGTCGCTCAAAAGTCGGATACATTCCTCGCGGTAGGAGGTCATGTCCATAACCACAAGTCCGCCACCTTTGTCAGCTGGTTTTATTATAGTGGTTTCACAAGCACGTAGTTCTTTTATTGCTGTTTTTTCTGCTTTACTCAGGTTCTGGAACTGGGAGGATGCCTGCATTTTTTCGACATCATTATAAACCGCTTGTTCAAAAGCCATCAATTCAACCGGGGTAGTGTGTGGAAGAGGCATGAAGGTCGACTTCAACCTTAGTCCACTTTCATTCGCCACTTCACTTTCCCTCGGTGGGCCCTGCTTTTCAAAGAAAGCTTTTAGTCTTAGTTTCCTAAAGAAACTGGCCAGCTCGCAGTGTAACTGGAATTTGTCTAACCGGGCAGTGGGGACGTAGCCAAGTCCCTTGTTTAGAACACATTCTTCAGTAGGTGTTAGAGGTCTTGAGGATAGATTGGTAACTAAGGTTTCGCACTGCTCGTGCCTGCCTTGCTCTTCGTTCTGTTGCTCACTGGGTCGTCTTCCTCCCAGTGTACTTGGTTGGCCTGTCTGTTTTTTCCTCTTCCCCTTCTGCCCCTGTGAAAAAAAGGGGGCCGAAACTGATTTTGATGGAATGTAGAGCACTGCCATTTCTGGGGCATAAGGACACCCCATGGCAGTGCCCTTGATTTGCATATAGAACCGATCGTTGAATATAAAATAGTTCTTTTGTAGAGCTATTGCTGCGAGCTTTAGAATGAAACTAGTCGGCACTCTATGTGGCTTTTCCCTTTTCTCTAAGAACAGTTCAATTACCTCTAATGCTTCTTCTTAAGGAATTTGTGTGTAAAGGGACGTGACGTCCATGGTTGCCATTATATGTTTAATTGGGTCAAAAATGAATCCTTCTACCTTCGTTAGGAAATCTGTAGTATCTCTGAGATACGATTTTACCTCCGTCAAAAAGGGCTTTAAAAAGAAATCCACATATTTGGATATTGGTTCCAAACAGGAATCACAGCCCGAAACAATCGGACGCCCTGGTGGTTCGGCTAGGTTCCTATGTATTTTGGGGAGTAAATATAAGACTGGTATTGGCAGAAATGTTTATTCAAAAAGTCGAATTCTTTACTCCTCAAAAAGCCTTCCTCTTTCCCTTGTGTTAACACTTGAGTGATCAATCCTTGGATCTGCTTGGTAGGGTCCTCATTAAGGGCTCGGTACCATTCGGTATTGTTAACCTGTTTCAGTCCCTCTGCGACATATTTTTCGCGGGGCCAAATGACTACTGCTCCGCCCTTGTCGGCCTGTTTTATGACAAGGGAGGGATCTTCCTTAAGGCTTCGTATTGCATGTAGCTCTCCCTTGTTAATATTAGGGGGCACATACTTCTTGGTTTTTCCATTTTGTTAATAGAAGAGAGCATGATTTGCTCAAACGCTTGTATTTGCTTTGGAATATTTTGGTACGGGACAAATTTAGATTTGTTTCTTAAACCTGTTGCCTCTGTATTTTGGAGAGCCGGTTGATTAAAAAAGAAGGCCTTAAGCCTTAATTTCCTGCAAAAGTCTAACGTTTCTATTTTCAATTTTGTATAGTCTGTTCGTTTACAAGGAACAAATTTCAAGCCTAAATTCAGTAAGGATTCTTCCTGTCTTGTCAATATCCGATCGGATAGATTGACCACCACGTTGGGTTTACTTACGATTGGTAAAACCGTTTGCGCGTTCGCATTTGCCAAGGGACTTTTGACTTTGTTCTTCCTTGTTGGCCCCTCTCTAAAAAAGCGACCTGTTTGCGTGAATTGTTCCCTCTTGTATCCGGGTCTGACGAATCTGATGACGAGGTCTCAGAGAAGGTGGTAAACCGATTTCGAGATCTACCTTGGTAGTCGTACAACGCCCTGCGTGACTCAGCCTGGGTATAATAATCCTCTTTTAGAAACGGATACACTTGTTCTATTTTAAAGGATTTAGTGTCTTTCTTGTACTTCAAACTTTTGTTATTTATTGTAATATCCTTAAAGACCTGTATGTCTTTTTGAATTTTGTCAAGAAGAGTCTTGGCGTCAGTGACTGCTGGGTTGTCCGCAATGGCTTTGGTTAACTCTTCTATTTCCTCCAATTCCTTTGTGCACAGCCTTTGTGCCGTCTCGATGGTATGGACCATCAAGTCCCGGCTACATTTAGTATTGATGTAGCTGAATCCCTTTTTGTATTCAGCGTCATCCACGAAAATCACTGGTATATTCTTTACCTGGAGTCCCCAGGGGATGGTTCCACCCTGCAGGTGTTTTAATAAAAAAATAGCCGTGCAGTTTGGTTCTTACAGCACAAGTAGATTTTCTAACTGGGCGGCAGCTTTCTCAACACGGACTGGAGGTTTCTCCAGGTCGCGACCATCAGCGACCGCCCGCATTATAAAATCTTACCACCCAAATTGAGAAGTCTCGCCGGGAGGTGAATTTTCCTCCCTCTCGCTTACCAACTTGATGTTGGCGAGCAAGGAAAAAAGTTTGCTACGCAGAGTTCTTTGGAACTCTGCGTGCTCCGGGGAGTGCAGAAAACTTCACAAACTCTGCAACTCATAATATCATGCTTGAGTAATGATTCAAGTTCTTTTTAAAAGTTTCTTGTAAATGAAAAGCAACTCATCTATGTCACTGAGCACAGGACGCACATATTCATTAATATGTAACTTTACTTTCATAGTCTTAAGCTTTCTGAAACAATGAAACAACAAAGGATATTGACATTCAGTTTCATGGTGAGCATTCATGTTGCAACTCACCAGAAATCTGTCCCATGTCACCAGCAGTACTGAAACTAAGTAGACAGATACTTGCTGCTGTTCCTTGAAGCGCATGGATGGGTGTTTACACCGTTCTTTTCTTGTGTTTCAGTGTCACTACAAAGAACCCTGACTTTTAAGGGTAGCGATGCAGCCCAGGTGTACACATTGGTTTTCAGTGGTGTAAGTCGTGGCAATGGAGATAATTAATTCCAGTTCTCTTCAGGTAATATGTTTATCAAGGCACCACTGTTGATGATAAAAGGTATCGAGCAATCATTTACTTACAATGTAATTTTCTGACAATGTTTATATGACTTTGGTGATTTGGCATGCTGACTTTTCGACTTTATTCAGTGTCTATATGCCTCAAATGATTTTGCCGTTTGGCTTTGCGGTAGTGCATCGAAAGTTGCTTCTGAAATGTTCTGGCGGCTATTATGTCTTTGTGCCCTGATGCACTCACTTTTTCCTTTATTTTACAAACCATCAACAAAAGGTTCTCTTTCCCACAGCTTTTACATATCTGCCACTGGCAGGACATTTACGTTTGGGTGGAAACAAAACTCGACATCTAAAACATAACTTCTTTTTTACATGTAGACATCACTGTGTGTACTTCAGTATTTATTTGGCTTACTTTTTATACTCATTACTTATTCACTCTGGGCACTTCTGGCCTCCATATAAGTAGGGGTAGGCAGAATTTCCGAAGTTGCCTTTCGCAAAATTCTGCGAAATGGCAAAAAATCTCTGCGAACACACGGAATTTCCCATGCTTACGGTGATTTCGGTGGAGGGGCTTCTTTGAAGTTCACATGCCAGTCTTAGGGTCAGAGTCAGATCAGATCAGCAGATGAGAGGAAAGCAGCCTCCTGGTCACAGGAACTACATGGGGATTGCACTCGAGAAACTCATGGATGCAAAGACCTCCATCAACGATTACAGCTAATTTTCGGCAGCAGATATGGGGAGAATGCACACCTGCCCAGGCTCGACCGTGCTCACTGATTTTTTGGTCTGAAATACATTACTGAATTTGAGCATCAACTCAGGCACCTGCTTTATTTATGTCTGTAAGTGCTCCCTTTTCAGGTTTAATGTTTGTGACAGGAGCACCGTGCCAGAATGAATCCTACCCTGCATATTTATCCACGAAGATGCTACCATTTTGTGCAATACCTCTACTCGACTGGAGTACTTTCTACTGGCCAATCAGTAAGTGCTACCTCTTTGGGTAAATGTAAAGTGCTTTTCCTACACTACAGCTGCGTAAAGGGCCAGAAGAGTTGTTCCCAGTGACCATGTGTGTCTGTAACTTTGCCACCGCGCCAAAAGGGGCAGAGGTCCCTTGAGTGAGCTGTCCATCATAGTGGGGAAAGGGCGGGAAGACGTTGCATACCGTTAGTGTGTGTGGGGAGGGCCAGATGGGCGGGGCTTCTATAGGAGTTCACATGCCTATTTTTTATAAAGAGTCAGAGTGAGACCGATCAGAGCAGCAGATGAGGAGAAAGCAGCCTCCTTGTCACAGGAACTACACGGGGATTGCACTCGAGAAACTCTTGGATGCAAAGACCTCCATCTAGGATTACAGTTAATTTTTGATGGCAGATATGGGGAGAAAGCACACCTGCCCAGCCTCGACCATGCTCACTATTTTTGTGGTCTGATTAATACATTACTGAATTTGAGCTCGGGCACCTGATTTATTTATGTCTGTAAGTGCTTCCTGTTGAGGTTTAATTTTGTGACAGGAGCACTGTGCCACCCCGAATTCCATTCCACCGTGGATCGTGGAAGTTTCGACATTTTCGCGTTTCGGGCGGAACGCGAAAATGCCGAAATTTTATAAGTTCCACAAGCGGAACGGAATTTGCTGCCCACCCCTACATATAAGCAGCTTGTCTTTCAGCACGCTCCTCAGCTCTGGCAGCCATCAACACTCACCCCGGACTAAAAGTTTCTCTCAGCATTTGTCGTCTGAATGAATCTGACAAACATCCATCAATAACTCTGTCCCATAGCTTCCTCATCATTAAATTAATTGAACTGACAGTGTTTCATGAGTGTATCGAGTCTCTCCACAATTCATCAATGGTTTCACCAATATTATGACGTTCTTGACTGAAAATGTATCTTTCATAATCAAGGTTTGGCACTGGATTGAAGTTAAGATTTAGTGTTTCTTTAATCTGACAGTATAATTTCTTTGTCACTTTACGGCATTTTCATTATGACTTTTTTCACACCATCACAAGGAAGATTTTTGGGATCCTTCAAAATCTTTTTGTTATAAGTCTCTTCATGTGCATCCATGAAATCATCAAATGTCTCTATTCAAGCAGTCCATCTATCACCAACAGTTTGCTTTTTGGCGGTGCCGGAAGGTGCTGGTGGTTTCAGGAACACAGCAGCGTTGTAGACCATGATGGAACTTACTGACACCTCGGGTGGCTTCCTGTGACTTGGTGTCTGCAACTCATCTGTGAGACCAAGTGACATGCTGACCTTTGACTCATATTGAATGCGAGCTAGGACTGTGAATTTCTCCACAGCCATCTGAAAAATTAGACTATTTTGAGAGTCGCTCTTGGGTCCCTGTTTTCAAAAGACCTGTGAAGTTGTTTTAAGCCCCATTTGGCAATTTTGTGATAGAATGGCTTCAGGTATGGACGGCTCAGTAAGCACAACCTTGAATACTTCTCCTTGAGCTAACTTAACTGAGTACTGTAGTATGATGACTCTTTAGTGTGTTCAGTAAGTCAATTATTTATATTCTTCTAAATGTCAATTTAGTTATACCCTTACTTCTTTCCATAGATGGCTCAGCAAATCGATGCCCCGCCATGGACCTAGCAAGGGGTTTGTGGTCTCTGGACCACATATATTTTGTGAGCACCTGTTCTAAATTGCTTTGAATGTATAACCCAAATTCAGCTCTATAATGCTTTTTTGGCCAGTTCACAGACAATGCCCAGGCACACTCTACACAAATAAATATGTGTTAACATGTCATAATCCGTGACTGTGGTGCATGCATTAAATCTTGTCTCACAACAGCACCTCCTCATGACTATCACAACTATTCATCTCTGTGACACACTCACATTACACACATCCTAGGTCCTATTATGAAAGCAAAGATATATCTGTATGGATATGTCATTAAGCAGAAACCCACCTTCTCTGCTACAACTCTGTATCAGTAAATTGGATTACAAATAAGCAGTGGGAGAAGCATTGAAATGGCTGGGGCTCTGGGCCACAGTCCATTTTGTACATGGCTTTAAACCTCTAGGTGCATAGGACATGTGGATTGCAGTATATCAGGGGCAACCAATAGCATAACGAAGTGCCACAAATGTGTTGGTGTAGGTAACGAATAAGCGAAAGACATGAAAGCCAACACAGAACTAACAGCATTTGTCACACATCTAGATGAAGCCTGTGTAAGGTACATACAGGAAAATGGACTGTACAAACGTAGGATCCTTCTGCATGGTTACTCCCACTTTTTGCCAGTTGCAATGCTGTTTAAGACTAGTCTGACTAGGATCCTGCTAATCAAGTCCCCAGTCTCTCTGCTTTCTCCCTAAATTGTTATTGAAAGTACTTAGGAACATCCCAGATTGGATAATGGGGTAGCCTTATCAGTCCTTAGTATATGGTACTAAGGTCCCCAAGGCATAGGTATCCCAGAGGTCCCCCAGAGGCTGAAACCTGTATTATGACACCTATGGGAGACCATTTAAACTGTCACTACTGGCCTGCTATTGCAGCCTGTGTAAGCTGCTGCTAACACCACTAACACCATATATAGGTTCCCTATATCTAGGGTCACTGAACTTAAAACCTATACGTCACCCCTACAGCAGGCCTTTCCAATCCTTAAGGCAGGGTGCTCGGTTCTGGGTGTGATGGTGCCCCTGCATGAGCCAGACATCCCTACAGCCTATGGAGTCCATTCTTCTGAGTTGTAAGTGAGACAACCATATAACATATAGAGGGGCACCGCTTCCTTACGCGATAACCATCTCAAAACCAGCTGCAACGAACCCTATCATGTTTGGTATCAAACATGTTGGAATCATACCACCACACCAGAAACGGTGTGGGAGGTATGATTCCAAGCACTGTAAACACACTCCGTTAGGTCCTCAGTCCTCCCGGTACCAGTCTTGTAGACTCAGGCAGCACAACATGGCTGCTGCAGACCAGAGACACAATTCTGCCCTCCAGCTGCTGAGCCAAGCTTGAGCAGGGGAAGGCAGAACGATGGGCATTCTGTCACAGGGAGGTGTGTCCACCACCCAGACAGGGTTTAGTGTATTGGGGCCGGGTGGGAGCGCTTGCCAGCACCACATAGTCTGCGTGCAGGCCACATTTGGTGCCCTCCATGCATAGTCCAGTTCAAACAAGTTCAGAGAGCCATTGGCTCCAGCTCTGGCACGAAACTCGGCAAAGTTGAGGGGAGTCCCCCCCCCTTGTCCAGCCCCTCCTTAAGTATGGAGCCCTTAATTGTCACAACCCTTTCCTTATGGTATTTAAGGGGTTACCTGAGGGTGCGTCCCTAGATTAGTCATGGGACACAATTCAATTCAGACACCACTTCAACTTCGACCTGGGAACAATGGACTTCTCTAGACTTCACACTGGGCATCAAGGCTGCAACTGGGAAGACTTCTGCTGCTCCTGATCTCTTTGCCCTGCTCGTCTGTTGCAACGTTCACGCCTGTGCTCCATACAGGAAACCTTCCAAAGCCTGTGGGCATCCAAGACACCTGAAGGAATCTCCCTTGAAGTGAAGGAGTCACTTCCCTGCATCTGCAGGCATCACAACTAATCTGACTAGTCCGCTGATCCTGGGTTCCCACGGACTCCGAAAGGCTCAGCAACACATGTGGTGGTTCTTCACATCCATCAAGGCCTGCCCTCTCACTATGTTTGAGGCCAGTATCCCTCATTGGAGCTGCAGGAACTGAACCCCTGTGCACTGCATTGACTTGTCATTGCAAAGGCATATTTGCTTCCTTCCATCAAGATCTTCGGGCTCCAAGTAGACCCATCATCAAGCATCTCCAGTGACCAATTTCTTTGTCCCCACCACATCCATGGAATCTTGGGCCTGCATCTTTGGTGACCTGCTCGGGGTCCTCTGTGACTCCCGTGACTCCTGCCTGTGTATCCTGTTGAGGGTCACCTTTTAATTCTCTTGCCTCCCCTGCTTGTGGTGAGTCTCCTGGACTTTGCTAGTGTTATAAATAAAACAGCGATAATGTTAAGCATTCTCTGAAGACATGCTATTGTGTCTTCATTGTAATTTTCCCGCTCATACTTAAAAGTAAGGCCGGACTCCATCTTGTTTTCTGGCATCCATCTTATAGGCTACATTCCGCCATGTGCTCGCCACGAGGCAAGTCCTACCTCGCTGATTGTCACCCCTGGAGTTTGCCCAGCAACAAGCTATAAATAGTTCCAGCTTGTTTGGCGCATGCTCAGTACGTGTAACATCTGTTTCTGCTTAGAGAGGATTGGAATGTGCATTCGAGGGGTTCCATGAACCGTTAACTCCACCCATGTATTGATCATGTTTGAGAAATGTCCTTATAAGGTTGTAAATCATGTTCTTGAGCTGTAACCGCCCACTTATGAGCCCCTTCATTGTGTATAAAAGGGGACCGCATATCCGAGTTCTTTGTGCTACCTTGTACAATGCTGTAGAGTGTTGTGTGGGCTGTAGTACCACCTTTAAAGGTTTATTAAACTATGTTTTTGTATTTCCAGTTTCCGTGCCAATTTCTTATGTAGTCTGAGGACTTTGCGTACAGAAGGGCGAACCCTTTTCGCACTCGCAGGCCTTGCTAAGGCCTGTACCCGTCAATTGGCGCCCGTCACATGGAGCTCATCGGCGACTCGGATGCTCGAAGGACTGGTCGTGACGAAGGATTGGAACCTTGCCGGGGACGTGATCACTGCCAGCGGCGCCTTTATTCCTGGCATCCTGAGGTATTCTTCCTTCCCTTCAGATCTGACCATCTGGGTGGCCCCGGTCATCGACTGAGACCTCTTCTGTCGGTTTGCCGCGTAGTGGCCGCTTGGGCGAATTCGGAACTTGGCAGTTGGAATCTGGACGCTCTTGATTGGTAAGGATCGTTGTGCGATACTTGCTCCGAGTTTTATACGCTTGCCCCGACTGAATCGTTTGTTTGTTTGGAGTGACTTGGCTTGCTCCGAGCCTTTGATCCTTTGATTGATTGTTTGGTGGTGACTAGTCACATTATTGAGTCTGTGGATTTATATATGAGTTGCAACCCATATAGGCAGGCAATGTGGGGATATTTCTCCTAATCTGTGAATTTGAGAGGCGCAACGTGTTTAAGTGCCATTTCATTATAATATTGCATATTCTGCATTATTTTTAGACATGCCTGTTTTTAGCGGTGGTGCTGCTGTTTTGTAAATGACCGGTTGGTACTTGAAGAATCACAGCCGGCTCCCCCAGAGGGGACACCGAATAGAGATATGTATGTCAAATTTGGTCTTTCCCCCATAATGTACAGCACGTTGTGGCGGAAATATACCAAGAAGGATCCTGAATTGCGATGGCCTATGTATGGATCGTTTGATTTGAGAAAGATTGAGTATGTGGAGCAATGTATGTGTAAGCGGCGAGTGAGGCAAGATATGTTTGAATGCATACGAATGTGGGTGAAAGAGGTGCGATAGCGGGAGAAGCGTGAGCAAGCACTGATTGAGAAAGAACAACGAAAGAGTGAGCGTGAGAAGGCGCATGAGGCGAAAAAACGCGAAGCGAAAGAATTAGAAGAGAAGCAGGAGAAAGAACGTTGGTTGCAAATATCTGGCCAGTACCCTGTTCGTCAGCCTCTTTATCCTGTCCTTAATAAATCGGATGATAATTTTTCGTTATTAGATCGCTCACCGCCCCCGTACGCTGGTCCGTCTGCCCCGAGTGGAGGAGATCAAGATTCTGGGCCGCCCGGAAAGAAAGTGGATACGCGGCCTATGTTATTGCTCGACCGTATGACCGAGCTTCGTAAGATTGCTCATCGGGTTAATAAGGATTCTATTACTCTTGCTGATTTGTTGACAGAGCTAGAGTCATGGGAAGATAGGGAGAAATTATACTTTACTGATTATCTTTCTAATGAAATAGTGTCAGCCTTTCAGAAATAATCTGATGTTCTAGAACCAGCGGATGTGATAGCTGATGCAAAGGATCTGCGTAAAGGTCTTTTTCTTTCTCCCCAGGTACCCGATGCAATCCAACGTCTATTTGCGTTACGGGATGAAATGTTTCAGGACGAATCACGGAAACGGAAAGCTGGCGAGGACTAGTTGAATCCGAGTGGCGGCGGGAAGCAGTCATCCAGCTTTTATTCAGATAAAATCGGTGCAGTGCAGGCTAAACCAATGCGGGAGGCGGCGCCTTTATATGTTCCTCCTAAAGGAGCGGGTACTAGTTCGGATAAGGGGTCTCCTGATGCTCAAGGGTATTTTATCTATAATTGGGTTTATACTCCTTGGAATAGGGCCGATGTTATGGCATTAAAGGCAGCATTACCTGATCCTCGAAAGAATCCCGCAGCCTTTTATGAAGAAGTTGAGGGGGCTTTGAATTCCTGCACTATGACTCTGTCTGATATTGATTTATTCTTCGGCCTGGTATTACCCCCAGATATGTGGAGATCAATACAAAAGATTGATGATCTTCAGGCATTTAAAGCTCGATGGAGGGATCTCGAGGATGAGGACAGGGAGAGAAAACCAGCACAGAAACCACCCCAGTCGATTGTAGACCTTCCGGCTGCTATTGTAGCTAAATTGAAAACGCTTATTCCCCCTAAAAAGATTGATTGGACTATGTTAGCGTCATGTAAACAGAAAGTAGATGAATCCGTTTCAGATTTTTTCACACGATTTGAAGAAACATTTCATGATTTCAGTGGTCAGTCCCTCACGGACGACACAGGCCGACACCTTTTTGTTGATAAATATGTTTCGAATTTATTACCAAGTATAGCAGCTCGATTAAAAGCGAGCGAAAGTTCTTGGACGACTTCGACACCAGCATCCCTCCTGACGATGGCTCAGTATTACGAGCGTCAGGAATTAGAAGCAAAGGGTAGTGAGGAAAAGAAATCTAAAGATCTGAAAACTAAGGTTATGTTAGCGCAGGTCTATGGGCCGCCTCGTAGAGGTATTGATCGGGGCGGCAGGAATTTTCCTAACTTTCCTCCGGGCCATACTGATTTGGCCCGGGATCAATGTGCGTATTGTAGGCAGAGAGGCCATTGGGCGAATGAGTGTCCGTTGTTGCGTGCTCAGTGACAGGAGCGTGGGCAGGGGTCTATGAGGGGTAGAGGAAACTTTTCAGGCCCTAGAAACAACTCGAATGACCGAGCTAGATTTGATTCTAATGTACGACCCCAAGATGGGTCCAATGTTTTTGATCAAAGGAATCAGTATCAAAAGTCTGACTATGCACCTCCCAAGCAGCACGATTCACAGTATGCATAGGATTGCGTAGGATGGGGTAAGGAACCAGTTGAAGTGCAAGTAGATCAGAGGGGTCCTTATGTTACAGCACATTTTTTGGGCTCTACTGATAGGTTCCTGGTTGATACAGGAGCTACTTGTAGCGCTTTGTCCAAAAAATTGGTTCCGAGGGCTCCCCTGTCTGGCTCAACGATTACGTCAATAGGGTTCGATGGAACGCCTTCTCTTAGCCCACTGTCACAACCTCTTGCACTCTATGTAGATCAGTTTGCTGCACCATGCCCATTCCTACTTTCCCCAAACACTCCTGATAATATCGTTGGCCTGGATATGCTCAAATATTTTCGGGCCACGGTACGGTGCTCCCCTGAGGGGGTACGTGTTATTTTAAATGACAATTATCCATCAATGGAGAGGGTGTACATGATCACCATAGAGGCTGCACTGGCCTCTTTGCCTGAATCTTTATGGGCCACGTCCGATACTGACGTGGGACAGATGATTATCCCTCCGGTGCACATCAGTGTAAAGGAGGGAGCTGTGCTGCCACGCCTACCTCAGTATCGGATATCACAGGAGGGGGAGGAGGCGCTCACACAGATAGTTCAGGATTTGATTAAAGTTGGGGTGGTTGAAGAAGTTCCATATAATGTGTGTAACAGTCCTATCCTACCGATTTTGAAGAAAGACACTGACACCAGGATTTATCGATTTATTATTGATTTGAGGGAGGTTAACAAGATAGTGATACCTCAATACCGAGTGGTTTCTGATATTACGACACTCCTTACTTTGGTTCCGCCAACTGCAACAACGTTCTCTGTTATAGACTTGAAGAACGCCTTCTTTTCAATCCCTATTCATCCTGATAGCCGATACCTTTTCGGTTTCACGTTAAATAATAGATCGTACAGATTCTGTAGGGTTCCTCAAGGCTATACTGAGAGCCCTAGCATTTACAGTCAGGCATTGAAACGACAATTGGATTCCTTTGTTTTACCGGACGGTGTGGCGCTTATACAATATGTCGATGATATCTTGTTGGCCGCCGACACTCCTGAACAACGTGAAGAGTGCACCTTGTCTTTACTTACCTTTTTGGCATCTCACAATCACAAAGTATCGAAAAAGAAACTGCAATATTGTAGACCAAAGGTAACCTACTTAGGTCACATTTGTCTAAGGAGGGGCGTGCACTCACACCAGATCGTATTCAAGCTATTTTAGACACACCAGTACCAACTATGCAGAAAGAGGTTCAAGCCTTTCTAGGCCTTACATCCTTTTGTAGACAGTGGATATTGGGGTTTTCATACATAGTTAAACCATTGTTAGGCTTGTTGACAAAGGATACCCCAGTTCCCCTTCCATGGACGGATGAATGTGAGAGTGCTTTTCACCTATTACGTCAGGCCCTTTGTTCAGCACCAGTATTAGGCACCCCTGACTACACAAAGCCCTTTACATTGTATGTGGATGAGAGAGATGGATGCGCGTTATCAGTGTTAGTACAGATGCACGGCGATAAGCAGCGCCCTTGTGCATACTTCTCGGCAGTACTTGATCCTGTTGCCCGAGCGTTGCCTGGGTGTTTTCGCTCAGTTGCGGCGACAGCTGTGTCAATACGCCAGAGTGAAGGGATAGTCTTATCTCATAAGCTGTTGGTGTTGGTCCCCCATGCTGTTGATGCCCTTTTGAATCAGACAAAGACGCAGCATTTAACTAGTGGTCGTCTGACAGGATACGAACTGACATTGTTGGCTCCTCACATAACGTTGAAGAGATGTGCAACACTGAATCCAGCCACGTTGTTGCCTTTCCCAGCGACTCAGCCTGAGGCGCAAGAGACGCATGACTGTCTTTGTGACCGAGGAACAGACAAAGGGTTGTATTGATTTACAAGATACGCCCTTTACAGATGTGGATGGAGAGCTGTGGGTGGAAGGGTCCTGTTTAAAGCTACCAGACGGAACTACTTCCACAGCATATGCAATTACCACATTACACACGATAGTGGAGACAGCACGCATACCACAGAAATCAGCTCAGGCAGCAGAACTGATAGCGCTGATACGAGCTTGTGAGCTCAGTGCAGGATTATGTGTAAATGTCTACACAGACAGCCGCTATGCTTTCGGAGTAGCGCATGATTTCGGCCTGCTCTGGAAGGAAAGGGGCTTTTTGATATCACATGGAACCCAGATAATGTATGGAGAATTAGTACAAAATCTCTTGACTGCACTGACGCTCCCTAAAAAGATAGCTATAGTGAAATGTAGTGCACACAAGAAAGTGACAGATAAAGTGGGACAAGGAAATGCTTTTGTAGTTCGAGTGGCACGTGAAACTGCGATGCAGCCTGGCTCTACTTCAATGTATGTCATGAAGTCACAAGCTGAACGGTGGCACGATGCTAGGGAAAAGGTATTAGAAATGCAAAAGACTGCTACTGAGAAAGAACGAGACCAATGGTCCAAAGATGGAGAATTGGACGATGAGGGTTGTTGGAGGAATAAGCAGATGGATAAGTGGAAGTTACCCACAGCCTTCGTACAACCTATGGTTCAGATGGCACATGGGCTAGCACATGTTGGAGCTTCGGCAATTGTGAAATTGCTTACGCAAGTATGGGAGCATCCAGAGATTGCTAGCACAGCTAGGAGAGTGGTACAGACCTGCATGATTTGCCTTAAATACAATCCGGGAAAAGGGACACGAACTCCAGCAGGAGGATTTGCAACACCCACTGCACCTTTTGAAGTATTGCAAATGGATTATATTCAGCTGGAACGCTGTAATAATCTGAAATATGTCCTGGTTGTGGTTTGTGCATTCAGTAAATGGATTGAGGCATACCCTACTAAGGACAATACTGCCATGACTACTGCTAAGGTGCTTTTGAAGGAATTTTTCCCTCGTTTCGGTGTTTGTAGATTGTTGTGGAGAAATAACGGGCCCCATTTTGTAGCGGACGTTATTAAGTATGTCCTGAAGGGATTAGGCATTGTACAGAAGTTCCACGCAGTATTCCACCCTCAATGGGCTGGATTGATGGCAAAGTACAATGGTACGCTTAAATTGAAGATCGCGAAAATACAGGCTTCCACTTCTCTGACTTGGCCAGATGCTCTGCCTTTGGCGTTGTTGTCTATCAGATCGGTACCACACTCTCGAACGGGCCTAACGCCCTATGAGATAGTTTTCGGGTGCCCCATGAATATATGGGGGGTGCCCAAACCAAGTTCAGTGTATGATGTACCTTGTGTTTTAATGAATGACTATTTGGCACAATTAACTGATAGCTTGGTTTCCATTCATCAACAGGTTCGAGAAGCACTCCCTGATCGGTCCACAGGAGAATGTCACAATCTCCGGCCTGGTGATTTCGTCTTGGTAAAATCCTTTGAGAGGTCGAGTAGTCTGGAGCCAAGATGGTGTGGCCCTGAACAAGTCCTTCAGGCCACAAGAACAGCAGTACGAGTGACAAATCGCAGGAACTGGATACATTCCATCCGCTGCCGGAAAGTGCAACCTGATTTGGTGGAACCTGCTGTACTGACTGACCATCGAGATATCTTGACTACGGAGAGAGGCCGTGCTGTGGTACCTGACGATACTGAGGAGTTCTTCCCGGACCAAACAACGCCTGCATCGAGAAGATACAATCTGCGTCCAAGGAAAGAATCTGCAATTGTATGAGAAGTTGTCAGAACGGTCCCTATGTTTGTGAAACGGAGAGCCAATGAGGCAAGGGGGGGATCAGCCATGCATTAGAGTAGTGACACCCGTCTTGGCCCGATGGTGAAGAAAACAACGGCTACCTCAGGGGTAAGAGTTCTGACAACACTTTAGTTTCAGGAAGATACTGTGTACTTTGCTCGAGATGGTTAAAAGAAAGATTGTTGGTTCTGTAGGATTCATTTTCGTTATAGCAGTCATCGCTACAGTCATGTGGTTTGTTGAGGAGAAAGCTCCTGCCCGTGAATTGTATGTTGCTTCTACTCCGTCCCTGATGAGCACTTTTTCTATACACTCCCTTATCAAGAGCTGAAGCATCGACAGTCATATTTGAATAACACTTTTATTCAGATGTTGCATCATACCCACGTTGCTACAAACGCCACAAATTGCTGGATATGTGGGATGATGCCAGCGCATCAAAAGAAGGGGGGGGACACCGTTCATACCACTTCCCTTTTCTCACACGGCTCTTGTAGAGCGTGGTACACTTTGCTTTGCGTCCTCTAGACACAGGAAGATCCTCCTCAAATGACCTGTAAGTACAGCCTAGGCCCCTGACCAGGCCCTCCCTAAGGGAACCCTCCAGGTCCTGATTCAGGGTTTTGGGCCAACGTGGGACACACCATCCCACACTCACTTTGCCTCCACTGAGACAGGACGTGAGCCCCTACACCCCTACCATCCTACTGGGACCTAGCTGGGCTACACATGAACCTCTTCCCCTACACAGGATCATCAGATACACAAGCCACTACTTTTAGAATCACTCCCTAATGCCTCTGCAAGACATCTAGCACATCGCCAGATGTCCACCTTCTTGTCCAGGCCTCTGCAGGACCTCCTGCACACCACCAGAGGTACACCTCCCATGCAGCAAGCTCCTTTTATTACAAAAAAACCTCACACCAACTCCTCCAGTTCAACACACCACTTATCCACACACTCCCCCTCCAGACTGGTGAGACAGTTCCGCACTGCCCCTGACTCCTAACCTTTACCCCTCTTACTGAGCACCAGGCACCATACTCTGGGAACTGGGAATGGGACTTCACGCACTGGACACATTTTAGCTGCCACCACTGGATCCTACCATACTGGGGAATCCAGACACACACACTACACTCAGGGAATAACCACCCTTCCAAGCAAGCCATTTCTCCTCCACACTCCCTCTCTTCCATCTACCCACACAGGGACAGGAATAGGGATTGGGCACTGGACCCAGCAAGGAATTCCATATCGATGGGAACCTCCCCCTCTACTGGCGTCCTGCCTTGTCATTTTCTCTCTTCTGCCACTAAACATAAAGCGCAGGAACACCATTTGAAAATGACACTCTTGAGGAAAAACAAAATCATAAACAATAATCCCAAACATGTGACTATCTAGAATGCAAAGTTTTGTATTGTAGCCAGTTGTCGCTGTGGCACTGCGCAAACACAAGTCCTAATCCTCACCGCTGTCCAACAATGTTAGAACTGGATATTTCTGGTTGGCTAAGGCCTACGCCAAAGCCAGGCAGAAACCACCATTCTAGTCAGGGCAAGGGAGTCACACGCCAAGATAACCCCTGCTCACCCCCTTGGTAGCTTGGCACGAGCAGACAGGCTTATCCCGGAAGCAATGTGTAAAGCATTTGCGCACGCACACAACAGCAACAACATCCTAGGCACACCACAAAAGGAACTCCACACAAGGTTATATAAAAATAACTTTTGTATTGTCAAAACACATCAGATAGTAATCACACAATATACATTGTGCCAACTGGCACAGGCTATATTCACACGGGATTATTTACAGGACAGGGCCACATGGGCCACTGTCAGAATCAGCACTTAGTAGAAATAGCACTTCTAGAACTTAGAATAAGTATAGCACAAAATAACAATTATAGGTCACAACCAGTAACCACTGGTAACAGGTAGGTACACACTACGCAATACTAATAACCATAGGCCCAGATCACGCATGGACACATAACCTCTCTAGTATACACTATACTAGGCAAAACACAACCACCTAAGAATAAAATACATTTAGGGGTATAGGTCAGAAGCATTACACATGATGCATAGAAACATTCAGAGGTGTAGGTAAGAAACATAATGCATTAAACATATTCAGAGGTGTCACAGGCATAATGGCATAGCACATTACGCATAACTCACATTTGGGCCTAACCTGTAAAAATACAGTAGGCAATCTTCTCACTAGTACAAACACATTAGACTCTCCCCCTAAGCATAACTCACATTTAGGGGCGTGACTCGCAGTGAAGTAAACTCTCACTAACATAAACCTACACAGGTAAAGTAACCTCACAATCACAGAAACATCATATTGCGCAAAAATCACATTAGGAAATTACCATTCTAAACATAGTAAAATCACATTGCGCAGAAATCACATATCAGCCCCCTGGCCAACTGGCCATCTCAAGGAGGGGCTCAAATGCCCTGTGTCCAGAATTTCAGGGCGCGCTGCCATCGCAGCGCCAGTCAGGGGTGTGCCACCGGCGCAAACCTAAACGTTGCAGCTGCCCACTACTTACTGGGCAGCTGAGAACAACAACAGGGCCTAAACGTTGCAGCTGGCACTAAGTGCTGTGCAGCTGTAGCAGGCCTGGCACCACTGTGCCATCTCTGTCCCTCCCAAGGGACTTCCATTCAAATTGCGCCTAAACGGTGCAGCTGCCCACTAATTGCTGGGCAGCTGTGACAAAACTGCGGCAGGGCCCTCACCGACCCTAGAATAGAACTGCGCCAACTGTTGGAGCCATCTGGCTCTGAACATCCATATCGCGCTAAAATGGGGGGAGCCCTCCAGGTTCTGCACACACTACATGGGCCCTCTGGAGCACTCTGGCTCCTCAACAGCATAATGCTCCCAAGTCCCTCGTGGGGACTCCAAAATCACTGTGGGCCTTGGAGCACCCTGGCTCCTCTCAAAATAAGGGGGGCAGGGGAGCCAATTTGAAACATGCCCCCCATCGTTGGAGTCCCCTCTCTAGGGACTCGGAATCTTCCCAAATGCCCCCGGAGCCCCTTGGGGCTCGAAAAACAACTTTCCCCTTCGTGGGAGTCATCTGGTTCTGCATAACACTGCCCAACACGTTGCCAGGGGGGCCTTGGGACCCTCCAGACCCAATCCGGCCACGTTGGGGCGGCCCACTATGCAGCCGGGGTCGCCTTGACTCTGTCTCCCCCCGGCGCCACTACCGCGGGGAGGCCACACTTACCGGGCTCTCCAGGCGCAGGGAGCAGTCTCGACTTTCCTTCCTCGCCCACGGCGGGGGCAGCCTCGTGCCCCCTCCTCCTCCACGGCTGCGGCGGCGGGGTTTCACCCGGGCCCCCTGCTGGGACCCGGGGCTCCTCTGGACACCACGGGGCTCCCTCAGCTCATGGGAGCCCCGCAACACCTCTCCCCTCACTCCTCTAGTGCCGGCGGCAAAACATCGCCTGACTTCCTGGTTCGCCGCAGCGGCGGCGGCCGCACCTTTCTCGGCACCATAACGAGGGGTGGCACCCTCGCAGCATAAAAAAATATTGAAAACGGGGTGGGCACCCGTGGAACAATTGAATAAACGGGGTGGCACCCGTAATTAAAAATAATTAAAAGATGGGCAATATGCAGGGTAGGCTCCTGCCTAAAAACCTGAGCGGGTCAGAGAGCAGCTCCATGCTACAAAGGTCAAATAAAGCACCTTCTGCCCAAGATAAGGCGCTGGGGGGGCAGCTCAAGATCCTGGCAACATTAACAGCCAGCAAAAAGAAGGTCCCAGCAGTCCTGGAAGAATAAAGATGGAGCAACACAGCTCCCAGTAAGGAAAATCCTCCAGCATCCATGGGTAGGACATCCAGGGGCTGGGCAGGGCCCAGGGAGGCAAGCCTTCCCCTGGGCCCAAGCAGCAGCACGCCCCTGGCAGATTCCAGTCAGAAAGAAGAACATTTTGTAAGGGGACACAGACCCTTTTTATACAGTGAATTCCTTTGTCTAGCAGGGTGCAGGCAATGTGAGAACCAGCTACAACTGGTTATGGGGAACTCCTTTCACTGGCCAGGCTATGGACATCAGACGCACCACAGGGGGTGGAGCCAGCATTGTGGAGGGAAAACCCAAACCTATTCAGGTCCCAGGTGTACCCCTCCATCACATCAGCATGCTAATCACTCCATTCACCACCGGGGCAGACCCACCCAGACTCTTGGAGCCAGGCTCACCAGCCAGCTCCAGCCAATCACACGGCAGCCACAAATTACACAAACATGCCAAGTTCTAAAAGTGGCACTTCCGCACTAGACACATTCATGCCTCATACATCATTGCGCAGCATTCAATCTCACGAGTTCGCACATACCAAACTCGACCCTGCACTCCCCACACATCAGGAACTACCATGGTCATACATATTCCCCATGCATTCCTATGGGAGGGCAGGCCACTGTCACCACACACACAGAGAGCTCACACACTTTACACTGTACCAAAGTGAAAAAGTGCGCAAAGACCTAAAATCACCAACACCAGGTTACAGAAACAGGCTAGGAAAAAGCAAAAGATTTCGGGGTGAACCTGCCAAAAAGGGCCAGGTCCAACAGGAATCAATCAACTGCTGCTGAGACATGGGGACTGCACGCATGTCTTTCTCTGGCAGGACCTTCCTTCCAGTAACTGCTGCAGATGTCAATGGGCTGGCTGTAGGTCGACCACAGAATGGGATAGACTGTGGTATAAAAGCTCTGCAGAGGGTGGTGTTGATACCCTGCAGCACCCCAACAAAGGAGCACACGTTGGTGTTGATGCCAGCCACCTCCTGGTATATGTCCCTCTGCAGCGGCATCATTTCCTCTAGTCCACTAGTACCTTGGCCATCAAGCATTGGGAGTCCTGATAGGCT
>NW_028249283.1:0-12148 GCF_964263255.1 Lissotriton vulgaris
TTGGACCGCCAGTACGAAGGTGGCTGGACTGCCACCGCAGCACCCTCATAAGTCTGGCGGTCGTCAGACTCATTAGGGTGCTACAGTGGCAGTTAAGCCACTGTCGCACTGGAAGGCTGGCGTCACATATTACATCACTCATGACATGTTCAGTGACATCACTCATGACTCATGACATCACTCATGACATCACGCATGACATCACTCATTACATCATCCTTGTGAAAGAGTGGCAGACCTCCTCTCAGCGTAATATAACCTTTGATACACACATTCAAAAATAGAAACTAAAATTTTCAAAACAATGGAGATACCAATGCCAGTTACAACAACCTATTCAGTAATTCCAAAATCTACATACACAACCACTCATTCACCAACAGTTCTATATAGTTACTCATACATGTACTCACTCATCATATGTACTCATACACCTATACATCCTGTTACAAACCGATACTTATCCATAGAGTTACTCACACAGATACTCACACCAGCCATGGCTAATGGAGGGAGTTTCGGTGAGGCGAAGAGGCGGGGCAGGGGAGGGGCAGAGTGGGGGGGGGGTGCTAAAATTGGAGTATGGCTAATTGGAGGTAATTAAACAATTTGATAAATAAAACGAATTTCGTAGCACACCCTGCATCACATTTTGCGATGCAGGGCGCCCTACAAAATTTGTTTTATTAATTAAATTGTTTACTTACCTTCAATTATCCATACTCCAGTTTTTAGCACCCCCCACCCTGCCCCTCCCCTGCCCTGCCTCTCCACCTCACCGAAACTCCCTCCACGGGCCGTGGCTGACTCACACATGCAAATAAACTATCAAACATCCATTTACTTGCATATGCAGCTATATACAAACCACTACACTTCTACAGAAACGTACACATATTTACTCTCTTAAACAATCACTTATAGAAACACATACTTATTTATACAGAAACTCTTCCAATCTCTCACTCTCACATATACTCACTTATATACATCAATACTCACATATACTAGTTTAAAACATATGTACTTACTCATAATGAAACTATTGAGAAAGTCATTCACTCACTTACACACCCATACACACACTCATCCACCCATACTGTCCTGCACACATGCTGTCTATAAAACACATACCAACAGTGAGTCACTTATTCATGCATCTATACGATAAGTAATATCCCCCACCGAACCATACAGACACTCATACTGATACTCAAAAAAGAAACTAATAACCCACATATACACTCATGTAGCTACTCACCAACCCATGCAGCCACTTTTACACAAAGTGAGACACTGATACAGATATTTACATATTTAAACATTACTTGTTAATACATGTATTCACTAAGATACTCTTAATAAGTCAGTTATACAATCAGCTTTACAAACAAATCATCAATTTAGACACTTATTTACCCATTTATTCTTCCATCGACCTTTAGATATACATATATAAAAAGTATGTATTTTTCAGAAAGACACACATTCACTGGATGATGTCATCAGTGATGTCATTAGTGATGTCACCGACCATGTCATGAGTGATGTAATATGTGATGTCATAAGCAGTGCATTGTGGGCGCGCGAGTTATAGTTATCTGAACTAACTATAACGGGGGAAGTTCAATGGTTTTGTATGAGTGAAATGTCCAGCTAACTATAACGTGTGAAACCTATGTTTTTTTCAGTGAAAAAATAAATAAAACATATATGAAGAAACACCCATCCAAAAAGAAAAGGTCGGAGGCCAGAGGGGAGCTCAGAGACGAACCAGCTTTATTGAGGCAGACAAAGCAATGCTGGCGGGCGGATGCCTTTCGGCGTGAAGCCTTCTTCAGCGCCCATCATTGCACGAGCAGCTTCAAAGTATTGTCCAATTCCTGCGTCCTTTTCATAAATAGGCTGGAAGCTCCGCCCCCATGTTGGTAGAACACACCTGTTGGTTGTCGTGGAAATTGTCCAAACTCCTAACTCCCAGAATACACGGAGTAAGTGAAACTGGGTCGGCGGTGTGGGGAAAGCTGTTTGAAAGACAGGAGACACATCCAGATAATGCAGGTAGGAAATGAGGCTGCGCGCTGGAAACTGCCCAAATCCACCAGCTCCTCCCTGGGTCCCCTCGGTCCGCTGCAACCTCAGAAGTTCAGGTGAGAAATTCGGCAGGGACAGCCATTGTGCATAGCGTCCTCACGGAGGTAAATTACCTCGCACCTCTGCTGTTTTTGTATATTGGTGTTAGCGCGCTGTATGTTGGAATTTAAATTAATTGAAAACGCATTTCCGCAGTTTGTGTTGGGATTTGCAAATGTTTGTTAGAAATTAGTTGATAGCGCATTTCTGCTCTATGTCTGCATATTGTGCGTTCTAAATTCAGTGAAAGCGCATTTCCGCTCTATGTGTGCATATTTAAGTGTGTTGTGAAGTCCTTGGCCTATGTTTGTTATTTGCACTTGGCACGGCCCTGTAAACGCCCACATTTGTTGTTTGAGACGCCCACGGCCACGCCCCCAAGGGACTACTTTACCACTTTTGGCGTTTTTGCTTATTTAATGTATATGGTGTACATATCTATAGCCTATGTCCTTCTGCCACATCTCCCCTTTCAAATGGTGTATTGGGTGTAGTGATTGGTGCATTACTTTTGTAGTTTACCTGGCTCAAAGGTTTCTGTCCTCTCTTTATAATAGTAGTATATATATATATATATATATATATATATATATATATATATATATATATATATATATATATATATATATATATATATATATATATATATATTATATATATATATAGGCTCTGCAGTCAGGAAATGGAGAATCCTGTATTTGGGTTTCCCCAGTAAAAAAACACAGAGCCCAACTTCGTCTTCCTTTTAAGCATGACCTTTATTCATCATCAGCGCTGCAGCATTTTAAACCACTCTTTTCCTTACGCGTTTCTGCTTTGACAGCCTTGATCACAGGTGAGTGGTGTTTGATACTCCCAGTGGTCACATGGTCCTACAGGCCCCAGGGTGCACCTCCATACATATTTAATAGCATGGCACAAGTGCAGTATTTCTTTTAGCTGAATAGCGTGTTTCACTGCAAATGTCCCGAAAATTCATTTCTCAAATCCAAGGTGCATACTGTTCCAATATTTTTTGCAAAGTGCTTATTTCTGCTGCAGCGTTTAAATAAATGCTTAAAATGCGAAGTTGCCAGAGAGAGCAATCACCTCTCTCATCTCCCTTTCTCACTTACGTTTACCATATAGCCATGGCAGTCCTTTGGCTGGCACGTTTGTAGAGCAGGTCATGCCCCCTCCATAAAATGCTTTAGAGAGGCGCCATTTACCGGGGGCCCCCGACCCTGCAGGGCGGGCTCTGCTGTCAGGAAATTGAGAATCCTGTATTCGTGTTTCACCAGGAAAAAACACAGAGCCCAACTTCGTCTTCCTTTTAAGAATGACCTTTATTCATCATCTGTATCACACTCCAACTTTGTCTACACTTGAGCAGCACTCAAACGCATATTGAAGGTAGCAAACCTTTAATAAAGGGTACAAGCAGGCTCCTGTTCCTAGCTTCATTAAAACAGCCATTAAAATCCGATTCACCTAACTCGTTTCAAAAGTTCATCTTTCTTCTTCAGAGGCAGTCGCAAGAATGGATGCTTGCTCTGGTCTCCGTTTATAATGTCAATTTGACACCCCCAGATGGGCCGGTCTAATGATTTGCAAGGCATTATGGATGCTGTAGTCCTGGTAATACAATCCTCCGATAGTTCACTAACTAGGGGCGGATTGGCAAGGCGGGCATTCGGGAATGGGCCGAAGGGCCGGTGCCTCAGTGCCCTCTGTGGGCCGTTTTTCTTCTCCCCTGCCCAGTCCACAGAGAGTGCACTAGGAAAGGGGAGAAAAAAAAACGGCCCACAGAGTGCACAGAGACAGAGAAAATGAAAGCAGCCTCGCAGTGCGGCCAGACAGCGGTTGTCAGCTGTCGGCTCTCCTTCACCCCTACCCTGCCAAGCAATCAAGCTGAGGCTGGGCTGGGGAGGGGTGATTGTTTGCAATAATCGGCCTCCCTGGGGGCCAGGTGTTTCTCAGGCCTTTCAGCCATTTGCACCTCGGCCCCCTGGCACCCATGCAGCCCAGAAACGGAGTTAGTCTTAACACCTCGCCCACAGCCCTTCACATTCAGGGCATAGTGGGCGAGGAATAATGGGTCTTGCTGTGGGGGCCTGGTGATGTTTGGAATTTTTTTGTTTTATTTATTTATTTATGCGATTTTATATAGCGCGGACTTTACCCGAAGGTGTCAGAGCGCTTCACACTAGGAACAGCAATAATACATGAGGTGAAAATTATAAGTGGGCAAATTACAAAAGCAAACGTTAAGTTACATGAATCAAAAGTGACAATAGTGAGCAATCAAAATACAAGAGGAGCAAACGATACATTACAGGAGGAAAAAGAGATGTGTGTGCAGGTTACAAAAGCGTACAAAATACAAGTAGAGGTATAATACTGCAATTAATGGCAGACACTCCAGCGCAAGAACAAACGTTACGTAGGCAATGGTGGCACTTGTGCAAGCATCTAAAGCAAACAAAAAGTGAGAGGTAGCAAACAGTGTGTTACAAGAGAAAAGTGACTTGTGCAAGTTACAAAAGGGTACCATACACAGGTACAAGGGTAATACTACAGTAAATGGTAAATACTCAAACTGCTAGAACACACTGGGAAGGCACTTCCCATGCACTAGCTTCACCTCAGCCTCCCCCCTGGCTACCTTGGATGACCCAGAAAGCTGTGTTTTGCGCTCCCCTGCCAGGACATTTTCCCAAGGCCTGGAGGGTTGATTAATTTACTAATTGCAGGGGCCTTACCTCTGTTCATGTGCTCCTGAGCTGAAGGTCTGGGGAGGGCTGAGTAGGTTAGTAATAACAGGGGCTTTGCTGCTTTTCAGGTGCTCCTGTGCTGGAGGGCTGGAATAATTTTGTGACAAAAAGGGGCCTTGCTATTTTTTTTAGTTGCTCAGCATGTAGGCCATTGTCACCTTGGCCCTGTGTCGTGTGCAAGAACAGTATCCTCCCACTTTCATTTCTTGTCTGTGCAAATGGTGTTTCATGAAAGGGCACGCCCCTTGAATATGGGTCACGCCCCTTAAATATGGGCCACGCCTCTTGAATGTGGGCCACTTTTCTCATCAGTGCCCGGGCCGAATTGTGATCCGAATCCGACCCTGTCACTAACTACTGTCTCCATTTCAAGCTCTCAGATGGGCCGCCACAGACAGTGTCCGCTTTTAATTCCTAATATGCCCTCCCTGAAAGCAGCTCGGCGCATACCGAGCCGCGTGGCCTCCTCACCTCACGGGGTGGTGCAAGCTCGATAGCTGGGCAGCCGTCCAATATCACGCTCCAAGTTTGCCCACACTTGAGCAGCACTCAAACGCATGTAGAATTCTAAGTCATCTAAAGTACATATTTCCTCACATCATAAACCTATTCATTCTGAAATAAAGTGCAATCGCAACAAAGGACAATATGTAAAATATTCTTAAATAACATCAGTTCATAAAACGCATCGAAAAAACTCCAAAATCTTTTCGTCGTTTAAAGTGTCCGTTTCCTAATATTTTTACTAACAGTATGGCCATGGAAGTGTATGTTTAAAGTCCAATAAAGTGATATTGTAATTTCTAAAAACTAGAATGTTCCTATGGTGCTAATGCAAACTGAATGTCACAGAGAGAAGCTTTAAGATTTCAAACTCGAAAAATTCACACAGTATTCATTGAGACAGTACTGAATCCCAACTTTTCAAAAAGTGCTATAAAAAGAATAAAAATCAAAAAACATTCCAAGAATGTAAAGAAAAAAATTAGATCAAGTGCATAAATATTAAATAGTAGAGGACTGAGAGGAAGATAAAATAATTTAAAGGACAAGAGCTTATCAAAGAAATGGACCTTGCTCATACCACAGATGTCTAGACTATCAATATGTATGTTTTCAAAGTGTCTCTTCAAGTCCTTTTAAATCGGTTTCAATCACATTACAGGTGTACATACAGTTCAGCATCTGTGTTCAAACCCCAAGGGCTTTTTATAAAAAATATATTTTACATTAATTACATTTTTCAAATATTTTAAAGTTACTACTATAAAGAGCATATATATGTATACTATATATATAAATATATATATATACACAAATAAAAATATGAACACTTTGGGGCCCTTTAGGATGTTGGGCGGATCGCCACCGCCACGCGGGCAGTGGAGATCCGCCCAACATCCTTGCCCACCCGCCACCCATTTCCCTGCCATATTACTATGGCGGGGGACCGCGGCGGACGGAAACACAGTCCGCCGCTTTTCTCCCTCGGTCACCTTGCAACTGGGGTGTAAAAGCGTTTATATGGTGGCGGTGTCTGCTAGACACCGCCATCCATATTAGGATGCAAGCGGGAGGGTCCTTTCCATGGAAAGGCATGTGGTCTTTCAGTTTGGGGGCCCGTTGTGGGCCCCCGGGATGATGGGGAGGTTGGGAAGGCACATCGGACATGTGCATGCACATGCCCGACTTGCATTTTTAGCATTGTGGCGGGCGGTGCTGAGAGCACTGCCCCCCACAATGTTAAAAATGCAAGATGCGCCCACCACTGTGGCGGGCGCATCCTAATACCCCCCCACAGGACCCCCCGCCCTTATGGCGGGCGGTCCCGTTATCCGACGGACAAAGTCCATCCGTCATCCTAATGGCCTCCTATATATTTTAAAATGTTCAAATTATAAACAATTCCATTAAACATATGTTTATTAATTTAGCCAATAAAAAAATATAAAACAATTAAAAGCCCAAAATAATATAAATGTTTTAAAATATCAACGCCAAGCAAATAATTCTATTAGAAATATTATTCTTACACCAGTTAATGCAACATTAGGTAAAGTGCTGAACTTAGGAGGGGTTACTTTTACTATTCCTACTCCAGTGTAAGCAACAGTGGGGAAAGTGTTGGACTTTGGAGGGGTTCATGTTCGTATTCCCACTCCAAACAGCGCAATAGTAGAAATGGCTTGGACTTCAGAGGTGTTAGAATTACTATTCCTACTCCAGTCTAAGTAACAGTAGAGAATGGACTTCACTTCAAATACTTTGCATATATGAATAACCCCATTATTGTTGAAAAGATATTAAACTCTTAATATGAACTTTATTATTGTAAGATTAAAATTATATGGATATATATATATATATATATATATATATATATATATATATATATATATATATATATATATATTCACTGAAAAAAACATAGGTTTCACCCACGTTATAGTTAGGAATTAGCATTTAAAAAACCTAAGAAATTCACTAAAAAAACCATAGGTTTTACACCAGTTATAGTTATCTGGACATTTTACTCATACAAAACCATTGAAATTTCCCCGTTATAGTTAGTTGTACTCACTATAACTTGCAATCCACTGCTGATGATGTCACATATTTCATCATTCATGACATGGTCAGTGACATCACTGATGACATCACTGATGACATCTCAAATGACATCACTGATGACATCATCCATGTGACAATGAAATACACCTCATTTCACACTAGTATATTTTTCACTCACCATAAAATAGAAAGTGCCCTATTTCAAACCATTGATACATCAATAGTATTTTCTAAACATCCACTCAGTGAATCATAGATCTATACGCACATCTAATCACTTACCTATAGATTCAGTATTATATGCAGTGAATAATAACAGAACACTAACAAATATACTTATACGCCTATTTCAACATTACACACCAGCACACATTGTATTCACATATAAAGACATCTTATTGACTTATGCAAACAATGGATCATACTTACATTTACTCACCTACACACTTCTAAAAACACCACTTCATCTATTCATCTATACACTTAGGGCCATATGTAGGTGGCCAAATACCGGTCGGTAACACCGAAAAAGGGTCGTTTTCGATGATACCGACATTTATTTAGCCATGTGAGATGTACATAATACCGAATGGAATCGATAATAACGAATCGGTAAAAAATTACCGATTTTTTATTTACCGAGTTGAACATACCGAAACAATGAATACCGAATCGGAAATAACGATTCGTTAAAACTCCCAAAAATGCTATGTAGCAAACCTCGTTATTACCGAATATGACCATAATCGGTAATAACGAATCGGTATTTACAACGTTTCCAGAGCATGTGGAAATCAGGTGCAGTGCATAAAAACAGGCCCAAAATGCAACTGTGTGGACACAATGGCAGGCCTCTACCTCATAGCAAGGCGGCTACACTTGAGAGAAGCAGGAATGAGGATCTGGAGACGTGAGGAGCGGGTGTACAGATTACGCATCACATTGTTCCAATTGACAGAACCTGAAATACATGAAAGATATAGATTGCACCCAGACATCATCCTGGACCTAATACGGGACCTAAGACCCTATCTGGAGCATCAGACACCAAGGACCCACGCAATCCCCACCCATGTCCAGGTACTCTGCTGCCTGCACCTCCTTGCATCAGGAAGTTTCCAGGGAGTGATAGCTGCAGTGGGTGGAGTGTCACAGAGCTGTCTATCTCGTTTCCTGAACACCTTCCTGGACGCCATGATGGACAGAATGGAACATTACATTTCCTTCCCCAGTACACAGGCGGAGCTGCAGAGAACCAAGCTGGAGTTCTACCAACTTGCTTATTTCCCCCCACGTAATTGGCTGTATAGATGGGACCCATATTCCCATCTGCCCACCTGCAGCAAGTGAATACATTTACAGAAATCGCAAATCCACACACTCAAACAATGTTCAGGTTATCTGCAATGCCAAAAACATAATAACTGACATCGTGGCCAAATTCCTGGGGAGTAGCCATGACGTGTACATCTTCAGGAACAGTGGCATACATACACGTCCGCTTGCTGGTGAATTTGGCGACGGATACATACTAGGTAAGTAATGTGACACACCCTGATGTACACCCTGGCTCAAGCTGTTGGTCACACAATTCAATGCCACTTACTTCTGTTCATAGGTGACATCGCATATGCCCTCTGGCCATATCTACTCACACCATATCTCAACCCAACCACCCGAAGGGAGAGGAGATACAATGTGGCACATAGGAGCACACGCAACGTGGTGGAGCGCACATTTGGATTGCTCAAAAGCAGATTCTGTTGCCTCCACAAAACAGGAGGTGCACGTCTGTACAGCCCCATTAAATGTTGCAAGATAATTGCTCCGTGTGCAATGCTACATAATCTGGCCACTAAAAAAGGAACAGCAGTGGAACTAACTGAGTCAGAGGACGAGGACAACCCTCAGCCAGAGCCCTGCGCAGCTGGTGTTGCAATAGAACATGATGGGAGAGAGAGACGGGCAGAGATTACATCAAACTATTTCTGAGTGAGTAACGACACAGAGCCATTAATAGTTACATGTAGAGGTGTTTATTGGGTACACCTCCAGTATTGCGAGCATTGTCCAATTGTACATGGGTTACATCACCCATCACATGCATGTTCACAGCCATAGTCCTTTACTTCCTGTGTCCACGTGATGCACGTCCACGTTCACCATCAACACTGTCTGGTGTGTTGGACAGTTCCTGTGCTGGCACGTTACGTCCACTACGCCTCCTGCACTCGGTGGGTGAGGGTGTAATGCTACCACGGCTGGTAGCCTCCTCACTCCCCCCCCCTTCCAAATTGGACGCCTTGGCATTCTGCATGAGCTCTAGCACTGAGGTCATGGACACCATCCCCCTTGCCACATCCCTGCTGCAATGTGCCATCTCCTCCTGCATGGCGATGGACCTGCGACACATCAGTGAAGTTGTAGTGGTCAGCCGGTTCACCGACTTGATATAGGCCTGGAGTCTCTGTCTCTCCCGGCGCCTGCCAACACAGTCCTGCTCAAGTTGGCTGCAGAGGTTGTCCACCGAGTTAGCAACTCTCTCCATCCCGCACACAACTTCTCCCCCATGGCTCTGATGCCCTTCTCCATTTTGTGCATATGCCTGTTTAGGTTTGCCATCTCCCTGTGCATTGACTTCATCTCCCTCCATTGCAGGCGCTGGACCTTCAGCATGTTGCCCTCCAGTCCAGCAAACACACTGTCACCCTGCTCGGATGCTTCTGGACTGTCCGGCCTTGCCCTGCGGCGTCTTGCTGTGATGTGGGCGCCCTCGGATGCGGAACCAGTTCTCTCCCTGTTGGATCTATCTCCTATGGGACTTTGTTCCACAAATCTGCCCTCCTCCTCCTCCGACTCCTCCATCTGCTGGAGGGTGACCACGGCATGCCTCCTGCCTGACTGTGGTGGTGGTGGTGTTGGTGAACGTCGCAGTGGTGACTGAGTGAGAGGGGATTGTGGCCCTCCCTGGCGCTGTGGTGATGGCTGTGGTGGGGGGTTGGCTGGCAGTGATGGCGCAGAGCTGGTGGTCCCTGCAGGCATGCTGTCATCATCATGTTGCCTCCTCTCTGGCCTGGCTGACCTGCCTCTGCTGCCCTCTGCTGCACTGCGAGATGACTCGCCTTTAATGACACGAATGTAAATATACTCAATGCTCTGTCTGCAATGGCATTACATTAAACTACATGCCTACAGTGCACAAGTGGTTGTCCTGACCTATCCAATTGATTTACCATGCTATTGTGTATGCAGGCCTGACTGTCCTGAACATGAGTTCACACTGACTACATCACCCATAATGCATTGCAGGTAACCAGTAGAACATGGTGTGGAGTGGGAGCCCTTTTACCACTATGGGGATTGGGGTTGGGGAGGGGGTAGCGCAGCATGCTGGGCATGCTTCTTACCTTGCTTTCTTGCTGCTCTGGCGGAGCTATCTGCGTCTCCCACGCCACTCACACTCTCCAGCTGGATGGTGGACTCCACCATCTGTTCCAGTGGTGTTGGTGCTAGGGCTCGGTTTTTACCTCCACCTGTTTTGCCAGCCTGCCTCTGTCTCTCTGCCATTCTCAGTTTTGCTGTCTTCCTGAGGTCGTACCACCTCTTACTGATGTCCTCTATGGTGCGCAAGGTCACACCTATGGCATTGATCTTGTCCCGAATGCCACTCCAGATTTGCCTCTTCTGTGAGTCAGGCACTTGGTGGGACTGGGCTCCAAACAGCTTGTGGTACTCTTGGCTGACATCCTGGATCAGGACCTCAAGCTCCTTGTCACTGAACTTGAGTTTTCGTTTTCTGTCACCTCCCTCCTTCTCCCTGTCCTGACTTGCCATTTCAAAGCTTGTTGTTTTGTTTTTCTGTCTTGCTTGTGGCTGTGTGGCTGTATTACTGCTGGCTCCTCAGCTCTCCTGCCTGCCTCACAGTGAGCTCCTGGGCCTGTGCACCTGGCTGGGTGTGGCCACTTTCTGTTTGTAAGGTAATTGGGTGTGTCAGAATTGGCTGATTCACCAAATAACTAATTTTTGAATTACCGATTCGGTATTTCCGAATTCGGTATTGGATTCTGTAACACCGAATCGGTATTGGGCTTTTTTTTTTTTTTTACCGATTAGTTCAGATTCGGTATTTAATACCGATTTGTAACGAATCGGTATATTTTAACGAATTTTTATCTACATCACGTTTACAGAATTCTTAATACCGATTCGGTAAAATTCGGTATTAAGGATTCGGTATTCGCAAATTACCTACATATGGCCCTTAGTGTGTTATAAAATGACTATTAGAAATATTCAGTTCTCCATACAGTGACTCATACAGTTACTAAGTCTTAGGCTCACTTTATTAGATATAACTGTAACATACACTGCTTTTTTATGCAAATTTAATGGAGATATACTATTGAGAGACATATTTAATCACCACCACACCCATAAACATATACACTCACTGAAACAAGTGTTATAACATGTAGTCTTAACCTCAAATACCTACTGAATGAACTATTCACACATTTTTAGGCAATTACATATCCCCCACCAAACCACATAGACATTCATTTACCCATACAAATACTCAGTTAAGAAACCAATAACAAATATAGTCTTTAATATACCAATTAAGTCAAAACAATAAAGACTTTAACACAGATAAATAACTACATATTATATATAGTGAGACTAATTAGTGC